>NC_133322.1:1086963-1143883 GCF_012295235.1 Primulina huaijiensis
TATATATATAAAATTAAAATTATTGTTATTAAAACAGCGCAATGTCTCACCATCGGCACATCGATCCAACCGACTGTACCCTTTTCCGTTAAACTCCCATTTGTCCATTGTCTGAGTATATATATTTATTATNTATCTCATCTGGTTGGTGCACACTTGAACTACCCATTACAAATATTTTATCGCGAAAAAAGCTGAAGCAATATCTGCGCAGCCACCCCCTAGATCCTCTTCTCCCTTGGTGGCTTCCTTGCCGTGTGATTTGCATATTGTGAATTTTAAGGTTCCCCAGCCTGCAAAATACTCTCAACAGCCCCTTGAAGAGCCCTATCTGTGCTTGTTTTGCAGAGGCGACACTGGGATTCTTCATTTTATCGGAAAGGGAGGTGACGGTTTTCATCTATAGCCGATGAGCCAATCAATCTTTGACATGTTCAACGGTTTTACAGTTTCGAATGCAAAAGCCACTTCTCTGCATTTTTAACATGAAAACACCGATATACTTGGCTACAGCGAGCAATTTGGAAGTGGTGCACAGGAAGGACACGTCATTATCTCTCCCATGGAAATACAGGCTTATAAGTTGCACTTAAGGCCTCAACAATAAAGGCATTGTAGTAACTTTCAAAATTGAATCTTTCACAAGGAACATGGTTTATTAGGAATTTCTGGGATTGCTTCATGCTCCTTAACTGGATTGAACAACAAAGAACTAAAGCTGGAATGTAGATGCGCACAACCTTCGGAAGAGCTGTACATTTAGATGCTACTCTCACAACTGGTGTACGGTTATCAAAATCAGACCCCTTCGGGTATATTTCAGTTGTTTTCACAGAGATGATGCCAAGGCTCTTGCCAAATGAACCGAATGTAATCTGTGTAATTTCATTGATAAACTTGATTATTGATAATGAAGCCTCTACAATCATGACAGTCGTACCAGAATTCGTGAAACTATTATTTATTTTGGCCACATGCACACGTGATTCAAGATGAAAGCTCAGGTTATGGGAAATCAACTGCGACATTTCCAGTTTAATTGATTGATTGATCACTCTCCTTAGAATAGCAAGGATGGAGTCTGCAATCGGCAGTGATTCAAACAAGGGGCGGCGAACACAGAGGCAGGAGATGTAAACTGTACTACTTTCTACATCTTATGCAAATATCCAATTAGCCTCTTTCCAGACAGTTTCGGAATCATTTCTCATATACACCTTGTTCCAATGTGTGATGCCAATGGTTACCATTTGAATATTTGATTAGTGCAAGTCATTCTGATATCTGGTTTGCATTATTATTCTTTAGGTTTCCTTCCATCCCATGTGAGCATGTCTAATGTTTTCACTTCAATTTCTATAAATTTTTCATTCTTCTCCATCCATCGAACGTTACTTATTTTATATATACATACATAACAATTAATTTTATTACAACTTTAATATTTTAAGGATTAGTTTGATGTCATCATCTTGGGATTAAATATTTTATCAATTTATAATGAAAACTTCAATTAGGTTTTAAGGAATTATTAGAAATTGTGTCCAAAATATGAATATTCTTTCGTTCAAACAAAAAAATAAATAAAAAACATGACAATTATTGCTAGTTACATGGAGACACTTAATTAAACATCGGTAATATAATTTTATATGGCCTCGAAAACATCATTTTGAAGCCATTACACATATTAATTGAGATTTAATTTATGAATTATAATATTCAACATCACTTATAGTTATTTATTACTGCTTAATCTCTTTTCCATATGGAGGTGGAAAAGGACAAGAAAGGGGTACAATTATTGAGCTAAATAAATAAATAAATAGGACTTTTGGTAACCGATGCTGCTGCCCACAAGGGAACAGATTAGAAATGGATTCCTATCTTCTTCATTATTTGTAAGGGGAATCCAATGAGATACATGTTAGTTCAAATTAAATCTGGATATTTCACAATTTTTTTTTATTTTATAAGATTATTTTAATATAAATTTAAAATATATCTTGAAAGTTAAGAGGATATAATTTATTATGTTATATATCGATTTGTTGATGATATATTATGTGAGAAAGACTTCTTCTATATAGAATGATATTACATAAATATGAAGGATTTTAGTTGGGCAGCCTCACCCTATTGTTAATATATTGAGAAACAACTTTTTTCACTAATCCCAACCAATTAAATTCCCTTTCAAGTCAATAGAAAAATGTTCATAGGATCACATGCCTCGCATTAAAATAATATTCATTTTATCTTGTGCATATCGAAATTTAGCGATTATAGATTCCCGCATCATCAAGCCTTCTAATATAGGTGTTTTTTCCTTTAAAAAAAATCTTGAATATTTTCAAAATTTAATTGACAAATCAACTAACTATATCAAGTTTCTAATCTAGACATGCATTTTAAATAAATCTAATCATGACCATAGTTCACAAAGTTTTCAGAAGTGTCTATCGAGGTAATTTGATCTTGGATAAGATGAGATGCGTTGCACTGGCAGCAACAGTTCACGGTGTGTGAAATACAAGAAACAAAGTTATGTTTGTAAATGAGAAACCGGTGGTGGAAGACATTATCAAGAAGATTAAGATTCCGAGCTTTCGGTGTATTCTTAGTACTATTTCTGTATAGAAGTTATACAGTAGGTGATTTTACTGTTATTGACTCTCGTTACAGAGTATTTGTACATTTACAATTATTAATGAAATGTATGTATGTATGTATATTCTCCTATAAAGCATGTTCATCTGCATGTTATTTTTGTCTGATTGCAAGCACAAAAATAAATCTGCAAATTTTTTAAAAAAATATTGGATTTTGTCAGGTAGAATAGTTCCAATAGACTTTTATCACCAAGAATCATGTGGTGGGGGGCAGGGTCTTTGAAGTCATAAGAACCCTACATTGGATTCTATTTTACTAGAGCTCAATTATGCAAGTGCGTGTCCTTTTTATTACCACAATTACGAGGAACTTGACTGCATTCATCATATATTCGTGGGGCCCATTCCAAAATAAAAGACACTGTTGGTACTTGGTGGCCAAGAAATCAAAATATTATATTTCAATTTTTTTTTAATGAATACCATCAATTAAATTTTTTTGCGAATTTGAAGAGGATTGAACTTCTTAAACTTAGAAGAAAATTTATGAATCTTTTGTTAAGCCGTTGGAGAGGAATTGCGTGAAACTTGCGCTTAATTTTCGCATATTTTTATAAATTTTGACAATTTAAGCATGTGAAAACATGAAATTTGTGGTTTTCACGAATTTAAATAGTTCAAATCTTTCGATATGATTCTTAAAAATATGAATTTTACGACAACAAATCAAGTGGATTGGAGCTAATTTGAAGGACAAATCAGACTGACAAGTAAGTAACTAGGTTCCATTGCATGTGTTGTACATCGAAAAATCTTATCAAAGCCTGAAAAACTGCAACTAGCTAATCGACTCAGACAAGTTCTAAACCTTCAACAACATTTGCCAAACAGTAAGAAGAAATCATCATCCAAGGCGAAAAACTTAGTAACATTACAACTCCAGTTTGGATTCTTTCCCTTTGAGATGAGACTAATGATCTTTAGCAAGCAAACCATACTAATCCTCAACTCAATTGGCTCTCTCAGCGTGGCAGATAAATACTGATTCCAAGTCGGGAGGATTGAAGAATTCTCTATTTCCGTTCAAGTGGCACCGTGAAGTGGAGCGGCGCTTCCTGGGTGCCGGAGGACAGGGAAGTCTCTCCGGTATCTTCGACTCACGCGCCGTCGGGGTTGTGGAACCCGCGCCGTCTTCTTCGTCTGCTTCATGTCCATCGCTGCGCTTGGTCGATATCGATTTCAGCGGTGCCCAGATCGAGATTCCGGCGAGAACCCACTTCTGGCTGTCGGATTCTTTACCCGAATCAACTTGATGGCTCTTCGAAAAACCCATGTTAAAATCCTGGGAAAAAAAAATATTTCACGGAAAGGACAACTTTTTCTGGGAAGGAATAAGTTCAAGAACAAATTCTTTGGTGCGATTTACTCCTTATTGTTTCAGCAGATAAGCATAGGGAAAAAAAGGGAAATTGGGTGATGTGATGTGTGTCCTAAAAGGTATCGAAAAATCAAGAAAACTTGAAGAATAATCAAAAAGGGAGAAGGGAATTTGAAGACACTTCGAACGGGTGAAAGAAGAGTGAAGGCGGCAAAATATGAGGCAAGAAAGATTCTTTATATGAACGAACGCCAAGCCTGAAAATTAATAAATCGAGGGAGGAAAAAAAATTTAATTTTTTTTAGCTGCCCGTGAGATTACGGGCAGCTGAAATTGTTTTTGGCGGTATTTCGGGGTTTGCGGAGGCAACGGCTATTTTTCCCGCCCAAGTTTTTGGGCTCCCATTTTCACCGACTTGCTGAGGGCCACACCAGTGTGTCGTGGGCTGGGTCGATTTGTGCTATTTGGTCCATTAGATAAAAGAACACTAAATGACCCATTGGTTTTCTTATTTCTTTTTAATTTGATATGTTTTAACGGGTCGATGAGTCGATCTATGTTAATTTTGAATTCAAATGTTCACGTGAAAATATTATATAAAAATACATGATAAATAATAAACTCTCGGTGTTATATAGAATGAACCCTTTTTATGTCAAATATCTAAATTCAATAAAATTGGAACGATTATCTCTTTATTTTTTTTGTAATGTGATATGGTTTTTGGATATAATATAATAATGGTGAAATATATTTTTTAGTGAAAATCCAAAGCTAAAATCAGTGTCCATATTACAAAGAATCTTAGGTCCAAATCGATGTGGATTATACATATACACACAAATATTGTATGTGAAGGTGCTTAGGAGATAGTATGGGTGTGTCTTGAAAAGTTCTTGCGTACACTAGATAGATAGAGAAATATATCAACGAACTNTTGTCTGAGTATATATATTTATTATTATTAAGATTGAAACTTGGACCTAACTCAACCCCAAAAGCTAGCTCAAGGGGAGAGGATTGTCCAAGCCCATATATGCAACATCCAGGCATTTTACCCAACCGATGTAGGACAACTAACACACCCTCCTCACGCCCAGGAATGAACATCTGGAGCGTGGAGTTTACAAATGACCCAACTATGGGCAGAACGGGTGGTATAAAACATAACGGTGGAACCTGAGCTCTGATGCCATATTAAGATTGGAACTTGGACCTAAGGGGTTGAGTTAGGTCCAAGTTCCAATCTTAATATGGTATCATAGCACAGGTTCCATCGTTATGTGTTGGACTGCCTATAGTTAGGCCACCCATTCTGCCCATAGTTGGGTCATTTGTAAACTCCACGCTCCAGATGTTCATTCATGGGCGTGAGAGGGGTGTGTTACTTGTCCCACATCGATTGGATAAATAACCTGGAAGTTGCATATATAAACTTGGACAATCCTCCCCCTTGAGCTAGCTTTTGGGGTTGAGTTAGATCCAAGTTCCAATCTTAATAATTATCAGTATCACTAAAATCATATATAATTGGCTCCAACTTGCAAATATATTCATCTAATTCAAAACATATCATTATCTATCGTTAATCGCATTAAAATATAATACAAAACTATACTCAATTTGAAAATCAAAATAAAAACTTTAAAATTTGTGTAAAAAGTAAAAACATTTAATTGAAAATTTTGAGTTAAAAACAAAAGAAACAAAAACCATGTTTGGTTGAGATTTTATTATTTGGTGTGAGCTCCATGATTATATATTTTGTGGAATTATATTTTATCATTACGTGTTTGAGGTATATTTCGAATTTTTGTCCTTATATCTGTGATGTCGTTGGCCACGAGTGGTTTCTATCATAGATGTTCATCTCATATAAATCCGACGTTTCAATTAATCGTTTGTGGTGCAATGACATAAACTTATATTATAGATAATTCTAGTTGTCTCCACTACAGGTGAGAATAATCCTTGTATATCACTGAGTCCATATAAAAAAGGAGATCGATGAAAATCCAACATAATTTTATTTTACTCTCTTACATATATCATTTTCTCCGATCCCAATTTAGAGCACAAGAGGAGTTTCGTTAAGAACTTTGTCGAGCCTCGAAACCTTCTAAATATATAATATACGTATCTGAATATTGTTTGGTACGTGAGATGATATAACTAGATCGAGAGATAATATAAATGATAAAAAATATTAATTAAATATAAATAACACAGGCAATATAATTATTTAAATGATATTTTTTTGTGTATTATTTATATGTATGTAACGAGAGGAGTATTTCAACAGTGCTTACTTGTCACATTTATTATAGAAGGGACGTTATATAATTTTTTAGTTTGTATCAGGTATCGATCTATACATACATAATTATATTTTATTCGGTATTCTTTGATGTGATTGGTCGTGATTAAAATATTTTTTATTTTTATATGTATCATATATTATATAAATAAATGTTATTTAATTTGAAAAAAAAAATTAAAATGAAAAGCATAAAAGTTGTGATGACAAAGAGGGAAGGCAGTAACCTGATTAATGGCTGGCGGGGTCCATGTGCGCCTGCCACTGCCGAACCATACCCAATCAAAATCTCAATATATTAAATAATAATAATAAACATGACGGTGCTCCAAGTCAGCGTGTGGGCTGTTAAATGGACTACATTCATTTAATTACATGGCATTTGGGTCCTATACGGCCTACATCAACATTTTTATTTATTTATTTTTATTTTTATTTTTATCCAAATCCAAAAGAGAAAAGCGGAAAAAACAGTCAAACTACGGTTTGATCAAATTAAGCGTAATTAAGATGTTTAATTAAGTGTGCTTAAGAATAATTAATCGTATATGTTTATTTTTAAATTTTTTTATTTTGAATGTATGTCTTTTATTTTAAAATAATAAATTAAGTTTATAATTTAGATGTATATTTTTTAATTGTAATTATGATTAAGTGTGTCTTACAATGATTTGACAAATATTTAACATTTTTTAATGTGATCTAGTTGCAAAAACAAATAAAGATTATAATTTTGAGATTTTATGTTTTTATAAATATGAGAATTAAGGCGTCAGACTTAAATTTATCATATGTATGTATTATTTTATCTATTTATTGGTTTGAGATAATTACAATTACACTAAAGATAAAAAACGCTTTTTCACGCTTAAGCATGTGCTAATCTTTCTTAAGCTTGAAAAGTTTGAAGCTCGACGTCCGCGCTTCGAGGCACTTCATGTTTTTTAGAACCTTGAAAAAAAATATGTCGATTACATTTACTACTACATAAAATTAAATATTGTGTTAGAAATTTCATACTACTACATTAAAAAAAAATATTGTGTTGAAATTTCAATTTAATTTGGTAAAATATGTATATTCTTCTATGACAAGAACACTTTGGAAGCATCGATTTCTTTTCTGCAAGAAACTAAGAAAATAACTCCCGAATTTGAAAATATTTTAAAATGAAAGTTCGTAATCATTTTTTAAGTAGATATTCATCCTAATCTTGAACCGTGAATTGTATAGCGTCACGATTACTGCCTTGACTCTCGTAGTAAGTTGTCTAGCCATACCTTTAGCATCAATATTGATTTCAAAAACGACATAGGAATTTATTTGGCGCACCAACCTCTCCAATTAATTAACCAATTATATTTTGTGTGCATAAAATTTCCACAGCATTAATTTTTTTTTTAATATAAAAAAAGCGATAAAGATCAATGGAAATGATATCGAAATTAGGATCCGATCAGCCGCCCCAAGTGCGGTCCTTTCCTCAAAAATTGACACTCAAAGCTCGGGTCGTTTTCCGAAACGGTTCCACGAAATCGACCCGAATGTGGTAGCAGCCATCCCATTTCTTTCGTATCAAATAAAATAAAATCTTATAACTTTTATACTTCGTTCATTGTTATATGATTTAAAATATTTTTCATGATTAGTACGAGTATGCACAGGAAAGAACATGGTTTTGCTAATGAAAAGACTTGACCCATTTATGAGAACCCCAAAATTTATAGAAATTTTTAGCCAATGAGGTGGATTATCAAAGAATATGCCAAGAACAATAATTGTCTATACGACAATCGAAACATGGTGTTTTGGATTGATTTAAAAGATTTTGAATAGTACTTTTTATCAGTGACTATAACTTTTGGTGAAACACAGTCGTATATGTATATAACGTGTTAATTATTGTACATATTTTAACAAAGAATGTGTTCACCTGAAGTGAATGAGTGAAAAACTGGTTCGATTTGTTGAAGGAATTTGTTAGAGAGAAGAAAAAATTGTAATAAACCAAAGAAAATCATAATATAATTTGAAAATATTTATTTATGATCGAGTCACCTTTTTGACTAACTAAATAAAGCACTAAAAATCCAAAAAGTTAATTTAAAAAAATCAAAAAAAATATTGGGCTTATCCACACAAGGGGGCCGCGCAATTGGTTTTGCCGGTGGCTTGGATGGCTCATAATTTTGATTTAAGCTGTGTTTGTGGGTCCACAATCCTACGATGAAGAATTAAGTAATAGTCGCAATAATAATTTTAAATAAATATAGTGACATATATAAATAAAATATCTCCCAATTCTATAATAGACGGTTGGAATGTAGAATTAGGATTCTTTCTACGTTTAAAGTCAATTTGAGCTTAGCTTGACTAATAATATAAATTAAACTATTTATAAATTAAAATTAACTAATTCTTGGGCTGCTACGTTTTTATTATTAGTAAAAGATGTATACGTGTTGTATGTGTTATTATTATTTTTAATTTGATTAAATAATATTAAATAATTAACACGAAATTATTTCCAATTTAGAAGAGTTGTTCGATTTAAAAAGAAAGTTTTGTTTATATTTTTTTATGTAAAATATGGAGTGACTTGAGAAGGTTTTTAGTAAGATAAGAAGGGCAATTATTTAATAATAATAATAATAATAATAATAATAATAATAATGACGGGAGAGAAAGTTGAAGTTTGGTGTAAATTAGTCATAAAAGTTTTTTTTATCATTAAAAAAAATCAATTAGAATTCATACGTCACGAGTAAATTTTTTAAAAAAATTATAAACTTCTATGGAGATAACACCTTCGATCCTATAATTTGAATGTCAGACCAGTCGATCGGTCAATTTTTTTCACCGATAATTTTAGATAATCAAATTAATTTATAGTAATATTAAACTCTATACTTTAAAATTAAATTAAAAAATTTTCGGATAATCAACATATTAAAAAATTGTGTTATCTCATATATTTGTGAGATTAATAGAAACATAACAAAAACTTATGTGAGACAGATATCTTATTTTGGTCATCCATAAAAAAGTATTACTTTTTATACTAAGAATATTACTTTTTATCGTGAATATCGGTAAGATTGACCCGTTTCACAGATAAAGATTCGTGAAATCGTCTCAGAAGAGAACTATTCTAGAAAAAAAGCCCCTGCTTAAACCAATCATTTCATGGCACCGAGTTTCTTACTAGATTTTCACTACACATAGTAGAAATGAGTTTTTTTTTTAAAAAAAATTATTAAGGAGAAATTATAGTTAAAAGTTTAATAAACATATATATTATGACTTGTTTACAAGCAACTTCAACACCCATATATGATTTTGTTTTAATTAATGAAAAGTTGTTTAAACACCAATAAGACATACTTAAAAAAAAATAGTTTTGGAATTCTAAGACTTAGTTTGGTAGAATAAGAATTCTCGTTCTTGTTTCATCTAATTTTTGGTTCAAGTTATATAACGATTGAATTAGTTAATAAATCTATCGTCAATATCTCTCAATCTATTATCTTTGTACAGATTGTTAATGATAGAAATTTATATAAAGCAAAAAAAAAATACAATTAGTTAATTATGAATGTTAAATGTTGCATAAGATTTTTTCTTGAAAAATACTTTTAACTTAACCCATCTTGGACGATGGAAAGTCCATTCACACACCTACCAGTTTGCAGAAAGGAGAACTCAACTACATAATTCACAAGTGTAAATTATCATAAGATATATAGCAAGTTGGCTGCTCAGAGTGTCACTCCAGGACAACGTCAGTCTCTAGCCAACTCAAAAAATGATGCAATATCATGTGTGAAGTGGCATTTTGTCAGCTTTTGCCTACTTTTTAGCCTAATGCTTCAATCACATACATTATTATTTTCATCCATCTGCCATATAAATTTCACTAGTTTACAACCAAGCCACTCATAACTTTAATCAAGAAATATATTATATTATGATATATACATATGTAACTGTATTTACCTCAAAAATTAAATTGCTGAAGTTACATAATCCCACCTTGAGCTGATCCCAAGCTCTGTTGCAATGGCTGGTGGAGTTCAAATTCAAGAACCTGTATTGGATACGGTAAGTGATCCTTTTCACATTTGATCTTCATTTCATGAACTTTAAACTGAGATTTATGTTGATTTTTAAGCAGCCTTTTTTCTTCTGCTAAATTTGAAGTCAGATTATGATCTTCTTCAGTAACTTTTTCCCACCTGAATAGTAACGATGCTTTGATCTGAAGTTGATGTGATGATTCTAGAGAAAATTTGACAGTCTGGAACATAGTTCCGCTATGATGTAGATGTGCGTTAAGTTAGCATATGATTCACTGCATGATTTCTGTGTATCATATTCTTTTCTTCAATTTTGGAGCTTGTTATTTTGTGCGGAAAATCGCTTTACTCGTAAAGCTAGATTCTCATTTTATAAAAAGAAAAGCAAATGGGATCCAGTTTAACCTCTGAAAAAAAAGGTGTTTGAGAATACTTAACATTGTTACAAACCATTTTGATCGTCAACTGGACTTTTATTGTAAAATTTTCAGCCCTGTTCTGCATGAAGTCATGAACTAATGAGTTTTTCTGCAAAATCAAACCAATCACATCATCAAGATGCCTAGTAGGTGGAAGTGATCGATCCTAAATCTTTAATCCGAAGTAAATACTGATAGGTGAATAGAAAGGGGAACTGTAAATTGATGATCAATCAATTATTCAAACTTTATCAAGAAAATTCTATTGTTATACTTCCATACCCAAGAACGTAACACTATGCCATTTGATGCTACGACAAAGTAGCTGATATAAGGTTTTCAAGCTTGACATCCAGCAAAAATATGTACTTTTATTGCAGCTGAGAAGGGAAGACGAAAACGAGATGGATCAAGCTATCAATATTACCCTTAGTAAGATTCCCGTAGAAGGGAATATCGGAGACAGCCATACACCTATCGAATCTCCAGACACGCTGGAAACCGATTTTGAGGTAAAAGATTCGGTAAAAGGTAATGAAGGCAGCGCATCAACAATTAAGGGTGAAAAGTTTTTGATATCACCCTCAGCTGCAGAGGTTCATTTTGAAGAAAACAACCTCGCACCAGATGCCTGCCAAGTTAATGAGAATGCAGAGAAAATGGCTATAGAACACGCAACTGATGCTCTGCACCTTGGGGAAGCTAAAGTGGATGCCGAAGAATCAAATGATTTGGAGAAAGGCTTGGTATCAGCGTTGGAAGTTCCAGCATCGAGCGAAGTTGGCCATGATGAGTCGATACCTGTGTATGAAGCCGGATTGTCTGAAAATAAAGAGGATAGTGAAAACACGATTCCGGAGAAAGAAACAGAACATAAGAAATCCTTGAAAGTAAATCCTGAGGATACTAAGACATGTGTTGCAGTTAATGATACAGAGACAACAAGCTCAGTCGAGGAGAAAATCATGACATCATCAACTTCACAAGACATCCCTGGTGAAAGAAACGAGCAAACTACATTCGACACGAACAAGGAAACTCCAGAGGTACATGAATGACACAACGTCCACTTCAATAGCAAATAGCTATTATTTTTGAAAAAAAAAATTAAAAGTGTGGTTAATGATTGCTTTATTCTTCCTGCAGAATATTTCAACAATTGTGCCAAATGCGGAAACCGAACAAAACTTGAGCATCGAACTGGTTGGCTCACAGATGAAAACTGACGAGAACTTGGAAAAAGAAGACGAAAAGCCTGAATCAACTCTTATACCCGAGGGAAAAATCGAGAATGAAGAATTGACGCAAAATGAGTTGTTTGAAACTAAAAATGAAACAGAAAAAGTGATTCGGAAGAGCGAAGAAGCCGATAAGAATGGTGGTGAGTCCTCGCCAGTGGCTGCTCCCGAGGCTGAGGATATGGAAGCATCTACTTCAGATCACAACACAAAAGCAAGTGCTCTCGAAAATAAAATCCCGACTGAAAATCCACAAGAAATCGAGGTTGACAAATCTGGGTGCAAACCAGAGAAGGAAACTCTCGAGGAACAGGTGATAACTGAAACTACAACGGACGCTAGTCACAATGAGACGACGCCCGTAGATAAAGCCAAGACTGAGGATGAAGAACCGAACAAATCTGATTTTATCGAATCTAAGGAAGATAGAGAACGTACGATTTTGGTGGAAGAACCGATCTTGGAGAAACATTTGGAGTCCTTGAATGCAATTCATGATGATATTAAGGCACGTGATTTAGTTCAAGACACAGAAGCAAAAAGTTCAATCAAGGAGAAACTCCCAACAGCAACTCCACAAGAAATATGGGGTGACGAAATAGAGCAAACATCATTTGACACCAAAGAGGAAACTTTAGAGGTACTTGTTAGAATCCCAGTACAAACTTAACTTCATCATCATTAGCATGAGTGACACGAGTCAAGAACGTATAGCCATATTGTAAAAAGAGGAAGAACAATAGAGATAATGCTTATTTTATTTATGCTGCAGGATATTTCAACAAATGTATCAAATGAGAAAATTGAACAAAACTCAATTGTTGAAGTGCCATTTGTCACAGAAGCTTTGACAACTGATAACGAGACCGAGGGGAAAATTAAGGACGAAGACCAGAGGGAAAAAGACTCGCTTGAAAATAATAATGACACAGAAAGCGAGTTGCTGAAGCAAAAAGCAACTGAGAAGCCTGTTGAATCCTTGCAATTAGCTAATGTGGCAGAGGCCACCCAAGCTTCCACCTTAGATCACGACACAAAAATAAGTGCTCTTGAAAATCAAATCCTAACTGAAAATTCACAAGATATAGTGGCTGATGAAACAGAGAGCAAACCTTGTGATGTAGTTGACTCAAAGAAGGAAACTCTTGATGTACAGGTGATCATGAAAATCTATGCATTGGCCATTGCTAGAATAAATGACTGCACATCTAATGAAGAATGAAATTTCATGTTCTGAAAATCGAGAGACTGACTGATTTTTATAAACTTTGCAGGATGTTTCAACAATTGAATCAAATGATGACAATGAAGAAAACTTGGTGATCGAAGAGGATGAGAGCGAAAAACCTTTATCGAGGGAAGAATCAACAAGAGATGCTGCTGGTGATGAGTCAACATATACATACGAGGACAAAAATGAGGGCGATGACCAGATGAGAGCTGAATTGTTTGAAAAGCCAAATTTTGCAGAAAGTTTGCAATTGATAGAAGATAAGACAATACCGAAGCTTGTCGAGTCTCCACAAGAAGATGCTGAGGCTATTAAAACTCATGTGTTAGATCAATACACAGAAACAAAAGGCCTAATCTCAGCATCTGAGGGGAACTCCAATGATGGCGAGTCTGCGGTTAAATATGAGGTCAAAACTGAAGATGATGACCAAAAAGAAGACCAATTGTGTGATAGTGAGAAAAATCCTGAAAGTAATGTACTTCTGGAAGCAGCACAAATTGAGACGCCTATTGAGTCCTTGCAAGAAACTCTGCCAAGTACAGTTCCACAGGGATTCCTGGATGACAAAACAGAGGAAAAAATAGTTGATGCAATTCAAAAGGACAAAGAGTTTCTAGATGTACATGAATGACACAACATCCACTTCAATAACAAATAGCAATAATTTTTGAAATATTTTGATAGTATGGTTAATGATTGCTTTATTCTTGCTGCAGAATATTTCAACAATTGTGCCAAATGAGGAAACCGAACAAAATTTGAGTGTCGAACTGGATGACTCACATATGAAAACCGATGAGAACTTGGAAAAGGAAGATGAAAAGCCTGGATCAACTCTTCTACCAGAGGGAAAAATCAAGAATGAAGAATCAACACAAAACGAATTGTTTGAAACTGAAAATGAGACAGAAACAGTGATTCAGAAGAGCAAAGAAGTCATTGAGAAGGTTGTTGAATCCTCGCCAGTAGCTGCTTCTGAGGCGGGAGATATCGAAACATCTACTTCAGATCACGACACTGAAACAAGTTCTCTCGAAAATAAAATCGCGACTGAAAATCCACAAGAAATTGAGGTTGACAAATCAGAGTGCAAACCAGAGAAGGAAACTCCAAAGGAACAGGTGATAATTTTAAACTGGACATTTATCTATAGAAAAATTAATATCTACTTCGTGAAAAAAAACTAGTTTCCCGAAATTCTTCTTCAAAATCGATGTAGACCGAGTGATGTTCCATTCTAGGTTTCAAAATCGGCATCAATGACTAGTGAGGATGCCTCACTAACAAAACATGAAACACATTTGGAGAAGGAAAGTGAGAAACCATGTTTCAAAGAGGCTTCAACGAGGGGTGCTAGTCATGACGAGACAACACCCGTAGATAAGGCCATGAAAGAGGATGACGAACCAAGCAAATCTGAATTGTTTGAAAATAAGGAAGATACAGAAAGTACGATTCTGGTGGAAGAACCGATCTTGGGGAAACATTTGGAGTCCTTGAATGCAATTCATGATGATATTAAGGCATGTGATTTAGTTCAAGACACAGAAACAAAAAGTTCAATCAAGGAGAAACTTCAAACAGCAACTCCACAAGAAATCTGGGGTGACAAAATAGATCAAACATCATTCGACACCAAAGATGAAACTCCAGAGGTACTTGCTAGAACCCCAGTACAAACTTAACTTCATGAATGACAAGAGTCAAGATCAAATAGTCATATTGTAAAAAGAGGAATAACATTGCTTTTTTTTATTAATACCTCAGGATATTTCGACGAATGTATCAAATGAGGAAACAGAACAACACTCGATTGTTGAAGTGCCGTTTGTCACAGAAGCTTTGACAACTGATAATGAGACCGAGGGGAAAATTAAGGACGAAGACCAGAGGGAAAAATACTTGCTTGAAAATAATAATGACACAGAAAGCGAGTTGCTGAAGCAAAAAGCAACTGAGAAGCCTGTTGAATCCTTGCAATTAGCTAATGTGGCAGAGGCTACCCAAGCTTCCACCTTAGATCACGACACAAAAATAAGCGCTCTTGAAAATCAAATCCTAACTGAAAATTCACAAGAAATAGTGGCTGATGAAACAGAGAGCAAACCTTGTGATGTAGTTGACTCAAAGAAGGAAACTCTTGATGTACAGGTGATCATGAAAATCTATGCATTGGCCATTGCTAGAATAAATGACTGCACATCTAATGAAGAATGAAATTTCATGTTCTGAAAATCGAGAGACTGACTGATTTTTATAAACTTTGCAGGATGTTTCAACAATTGAATCAAATGATGACAATGAAGAAAACTTGGTGATCGAAGAGGATGAGAGCGAAAAACCTTTATCGAGGGAAGAATCAACAAGAGATGCTGCTGGTGATGAGTCAACATATACATACGAGGACAAAAATGAGGGCGATGACCAGAGGAGAGCTGAATTGTTTGAAAATCCAAATTTCGCAGAAAGTTTGCAATTGATAGAAGAAGATAATACAATACCGAAGCTTGTCGAGTCTCCACAAGTAGATGCTGAGGTTATTAAAACTCATGTTTTAGATCAAGACACAGAAACAACAGGCCTAATCTCAGCATCTGAGAGGAACTCCAATGATGGCGAGTCTGCGGTTAAATATGAGGTCGAAACTGAAGATGATGACCAAAAAGAAGACCAATTGTGTGATAATGAGAAAAATCCTGAAAGTAATGTACTTCTGGAAGCATTACAAATTGAGACGCCTGTTGAGTCCTTGCAAGAAACTCTGCCAAGTACAGTTCCACAGGGATTCCTGGATGACAAAACAGAGGAAAAAACTGTTGATGCATTTCAAAAGGACAAAGAGATTCTAGATGTACATGAATGACACAACATCCACTTCAATAACAAATAGCTATAATTTTTGAAATATTTTGATAGTATGGCTAATGATTACTTTATTCTTGCTGCAGAATATTTCAACAATTGTGCCAAATGAGGAAACCGAACAAAATTTGAGTGTCGAACTGGATGACTCACATATGAAAACCGATGAGAACTTGGAAAAGGAAGATGAAAAGCCTGGATCAACTCTTCTACCAGAGGGAAAAATCAAGAATGAAGAATCAACACAAAACGAATTGTTTGAAACTGAAAATGAGACAGAAACAGTGATTCAGAAGAGCAAAGAAGTCATTGAGAAGGTTGTTGAATCCTCGCCAGTAGCTGCTTCTGAGGCGGGAGATATCGAAACATCTACTTCAGATCACGACACTGAAACAAGTTCTCTCGAAAATAAAATCGCGACTGAAAATCCACAAGAAATTGAGGTTGACAAATCAGAGTGCAAACCAGAGAAGGAAACTCCAAAGGAACAGGTGATAATTTTAAACTGGACATTTATCTATAGAAAAATTAATATCTACTTCGTGAAAAAAAACTAGTTTCCCGAAATTCTTCTTCAAAATCGATGTAGACCGAGTGATGTTCCATTCTAGGTTTCAAAATCGGCATCAATGACTAGTGAGGATGCCTCACTAACAAAACATGAAACACATTTGGAGAAGGAAAGTGAGAAACCATGTTTCAAAGAGGCTTCAACGAGGGGTGCTAGTCATGACGAGACAACACCCGTAGATAAGGCCATGAAAGAGGATGACGAACCAAACAAATCTGAATTGTTTGAAAATAAGGAAGATACAAAAAGTACGATTCTGGTGGAAGAACCGATCTTGGGGAAATATTTGGAGTCCTTGAATGCAATTCATGATGATATCAAGGCATGTGATTTAGTTCAAGACACAGAAACAAAAAGTTCAATCAAGGAGAAACTTCAAACAGCAACTCCACAAGAAATCTGGGGTGACAAAATAGATCAAACATCATTCGACACCAAAGAGAAAACTCTAGAGGTACTTGCTAGAACCCCAATTCAAACTTAACTTCATGAATATAAGAGTCAATATCAAATAGTCGTATTGTGAAACGAGGAATAACATTGCTTTTTTTATTAATACCTCAGGATATTTCAACGAATGTATCAAATAAGGAAACAGAACAAAACTCGATTGTTGCAGTGCCGTTTGTCACAGAAGCTTTGACAACTGATAATGAGTTAGCCATCACCAGGGAGAAAATTAAGGATGAAGACCAGAGGGGAAAAGACTTGCTTGAAAATAATAATGACACAGAAATTGAGTTGCTGAAGCAAGAAGTGACAGAGAAGCCTGTTGAATCCTTGCAATTAGCTAATGAGGCAGAGGATACCAAAGTGTCTACTTTGGATCACGACACAACGTTAAGTGTTCTTGAAAATCAAACCCTAACTGAAAATCCACAAGAAATTGTGGCTGGTGAAACAGAGAGCAAACCTTGTGATATAATTGACACAAAGAAGGAAACTCTTGACGGACAGGTGATCATGACAATCTATGTATTGGCTATTGCTAGAATAAATGACTGGACATCTAACGAAGAATGGAATTTCATGTTCTGAAAATCAATAGACTGACTAGTTCTTTTAAACTCTGCAGGATGTTTCAACCATTGAATCAAATGACGACAATGAAGAAAACTTGGTGATTGAAGAGGATGAAAGCGAAAAACATTTATTGAGGGAAGAATCAATAAGAGATGCTGTTGGTGATGAGTCAATATATACAAACGAGGACAAAAAAGAGGTCGCGGACCAGAGGAGAGCTGAATTGTTTGAAAATGATAACAGTGCAGAAAGTTTGTCATTAATAGAAGATAATACAATACCGAAGCATGTTAAGTCTCCACAAGTAGATGCTGAGGATATTAAAACTCATGATTTAGATCAAGATGCAGAAACAACAAGCCTATCCAATGATGGCGAGTCTGCGGTTAAATATGAGGTCAAAACTGAAGATGATGACCAAAAAGAAGACCAATTGTGTGATAGTGAGAAAAATCCTGAAAGTAATGTACTTCTGGAAGCAGCACAAATTGAGACGCCTCTTGCTTCCTTGCAAGAAACTCGGCCAAGTACAGTTCCACAGGGCTTCCTGGATGATGCAACAGAGGAAAAAACAGTTGATGCAATTCATACAGACAAGGAGATTCTAGACGTACAGGTGCGGCAATGTCAGTTGCTAAATTGTCAGTTGCTAAATTTAAAAAATTTAGAACATAAAATATTCCTTTAAGACATTGAGATTTAATGGAGTCGTATTCTTCCTGCAGAATGTTACAAAAACTGTGTCAAATGAGAAGATTGAAGAGCATTCATTAATTCAAATGGATGGATCACCAATACAACATGAGGAATCTTCGGAGAAGGAACATGAAAGACCATCTTTGATTGAATCTATTAATCATGATTCATTATTTCAAGTGGATGGCTCACAAATACAATGCAAGGACTATTCAGAAGAGAAAAGTGAAATAACATCTATCATCGAAGCTTCGACAAAGAACATAAATGATGACGACCCTGTAAATGTTCACGAGGGCAGTAGTGATCATGAGGATTTAACAAAAGATGAATTTGGAGATACAGAAATTACCTCACAGGAGGAAGAAGCACAGGTCGAGACGCCAGCCAACTCAACAAATATAGCTGCAGAAGATATCATAGCATCAGATTTATGTCAAGAAACAGAAACAACGAGTTCCCAAGAGGAGAGAACCTTGAATGAAGAAGAAACTGTTTGCGAACAGAGAGAGGTCGAAACACTTCACACATCTGACACAAAGACACAAACTTTGGAGACACGGGTAAGAATTCCAAAATTGGCTTAAAAAAAGTTTCGTTAACAAAACTTCGAACAATTTTATATTTGGATATTTTGGTTAAGTTGTTTTAATCTTTTAAAGATAAGCTCGAGTAAAATTATCAAAAGCTAAAAAATTAATTCCTAACTGAAAATCTACAAGAAATTGTGGGCAAAAAAGAAGACTGCACCGAGTGCAAAACATGTGATGTGGTTGCTATGATTTAATGAAGGAAATTCTAGAGGTAAAGGCCATAATAAAGAACCACAACTGAGACACTGTAATAGCATAAAAGATTGTGAATATATTGAAAATGGATATTTATTTCCTTAAATTTTTGATAAAATCAATAGACTAATAGGATTTTTCTTTTTGCTGCAGGATGTTTCAACAATGGTACCAAATGATGACAGTAGAGAGAACTCAGCGACTGAAGAGAATGATTTACAAATGAAAAATGAAGAGACTTTTGGAAAAGAAACCGAAAAACCATCTGTCAATGAAACATCAACGACAGATGCTTCTGATGGTGATTCAGCAAATAAGTGCGAGGATAAAGTTGAGGGCGAGGAACAGACAGGAGCTGAATTGTTTGAAAATAAAAAGGATACGGAAAGTAAACTGTTAAAAGAAAAGGAGATAATGGTGAGGCTTGTGGAGTCTCCACAAGTAGACAATGAGGCTATTAAAACGTATGTTTCAGATGAAGGTGCAGAAACAACAGGCATGGTAGAAGCATCTGGAGGGTATGCCGATAATCATGAGTCTGCAGTTAAAAATGAGGTCAAAACTGAAGATAATGACAAAAAAGAAGAACTGTCTGAAAATGAGAAAAATACTGAAAGTGACGAACTTCTCGAAGCAGCACAAAGTGAGAGGTCTATTGAGTCCTTGCAAGAAACTCTGCCAAGTACGGTTCCACGGGGATTCCTGGATGACAACACAGAGGAAAAAACAGTTGATGCACGTCAAAAGGACAAGGATGTACAGGTGAAAATATTCATAAACTGAACTTCAATGTCAGTAGCTAAATTGAAAAATTCTAGAACATAATATATTTCTTTACTACAGAATGTTACAACTACTGTTCCAAATGAGAAG
Organism: Primulina huaijiensis; assembly: GCF_012295235.1. Classification (NCBI taxonomy): domain Eukaryota; kingdom Viridiplantae; phylum Streptophyta; class Magnoliopsida; order Lamiales; family Gesneriaceae; genus Primulina; species Primulina huaijiensis. Next base: position 1,107,051 of record NC_133322.1, read on the forward strand.
ATCGAGGAGAGCTCATTAATTCAAATGGATGGCTCACAAATACAACATGAGGAGTATTTGGAGAAGGAACATGAAATACCATCTGTGATTGAAGCCTCGACAAAGCATGCCAATTATGATGAGTTAATTGCTCGTGAGGATAACTTCGAGCATGAAGATCAAAGAAAAGTTGAACCTGAAATTGAGAAATATACAGAAATTAATTTGAAGGAGGACGATGCACAAATAGAGACTCATATTGCCGAAGATATTATAGCATCAGACTCATATCAAGCAACGGAAACCACAGATTCTCAGGAGGAACAAATCCTGAGTGAAATTGAAATCGTGCATGAAGAGACACAGGTGGAAAGACTTGATGCAGCTGATACAAAGAAGGAAACTCCCGAGGCACCGGTGAGAACTATATTGTTGTCTTAAAAAGTGCATTATTTACTTAATTTCTCAAGTTGCTATTTTAAATATATAATTTTTATATTTTAAGGATCTTAACTAAAAGTATTCCAAGCTTGAATCGAATAAAATCCACAAGAAATTGTGAGCAAAAAACAGAGTGTGCCGGAGTGTAAAACATGTGATGTGGTTGCCATGAAGGAAACTCTAGAGGTATAGGCCATACTGAAACAGAGACTCACTTAACAGCATAAATTACTGGAAATATAGATGTTTATGTCATGACAAAAAATAGTCATGGAATTTTTGTCAAAAATAAGTAGACTAAGCAAGTGGATTTCATTCTTGCTGCAGGATGTTTCAACCTTTGTATTAAATGATGACAATGAAGAAAACTTAGTGATTGAGGAGGATGACTCAGAAATGAAAAATGAAGATAATTTGGGAAAGGAAAGCGAAAATCCACCTTCCATAGAGGCATCACTGATGGATACATCTAGTTATGAGTCAACAAAGAAGTTTGAGGATAAGGGCAAGGAACAGACGAGAGCTGAAGATACAGAATGTTCATTGTTGAAAGAAGGGGAAACAGCAGCACAGCCTCTCGAGTCTCCACAAGTTGATGCCGAGGATATTAAAACATGTGTTTCAGATCAAGGCATGGAAACAACAGGCCTAGTAGAAGTATTTGAGGAGGTTGCCGATGACAGTCGGACTGAAGTTAAATGTATGATTAAAACTGAAGACAAAGACCAAAAAGAAGATGAATTGTGTGATAACGAGAAAATTCGTGACGGTACTTTACATCTGGAAGTAGCAGAGATGGAGAAGCCTTTTGAGTCCTTGAAAGAAGCACTTCCAACTTCAATCCCACGAGGTTTCCTGGATGAAAAAACAGAGGAAAAAATGATCGATGCAACTGAAAAAGATGAGGAAACTCTTGAGATACAGGTAAAAATCATCATATAACCAAACTTCATTGCCACAGTCTAAACATACCATATAAATTTTTCTTCTAAAGAATCAGGACTTGAGTCATGTATTCTTGCAGCAGAATGTCACAACCATTGTTTCAAATGAGAACATCGAACATGATTCATTACTTCAAGTGGACGGCTCACAAATGCAATGCAAGGAATGCCCAGAAGGGGAAAGTGAAAGAACACCTATTATTGAAGCTTCAACAAAGAACATAAGTGATGATGAATCCATAAATGTTCATGAGGACAATACCGAGCATGAGGATGAAAGAAAAGATGAATTGGTTGAAACTAAGGAAGATACAAAAATTACTTCGCAGAAGGAAGAAGCACAGGTTGAGACGGCAGTCAAGTCATTAAAGATAGCTGCTGAAGATATTATAGAATCAGATTCACGTCAAGAAACAGAAACAATGAATTCCCAAGAGGAGCAAATCTTGAACGACGAAGAAATTGTGTGTGAACAGATAGAGGTCGAAACACTTGACACAGCTGACAAAAAGACAGAAACTCCTGAGGCACAGGCAAGAATTCCATTATTGTCCAAAAGAGCATTATATACGAAATTTCTCCAAATGTTGATATTAAAAGATTTGAAACTGTTTTCTATTTGGAAATCGTATGAAAAAAGTTATTTTAAAGATACAGAAGTAAAAGTATCAAAAGCTCAAAAATAAATCCTGACTGAAAATTTAAAAGAAATTGTTTGGTGAATAAGAAAAGTGTGCAGAATTCAAAACATGTGATATAGTTGCCATGAAGAAGTATATTCTAGAGGCCATGATAAAAAAAACCATAAACTAAGATATTAATAGCATAAATGACTGGAAATATATTGAAAATGGATATTTATGTCCTTAAAAAAACTAGCTATGGGATTCTTTTGTGAAAATCAATAGACTATGAGGATTTTTATTCTTTCTGCAGGATGTTTCAACAATTGTAGCAAATGACGACATCGAAGCAAACTCGGCGCCTGGAGAGAATGACTCACAAATGAAAAACAAAGAGAATTTGGGAAAAGAAAGCGGAAAACCGTCTGTCATAGAAGCATGGACAATGGATGCTTCTGGTGATGAGCCAACAAATAAACATGAGGATAAAGTTGAGGGCGAAGAACAGACTGGAACTGAAATGTTTGTAGATAAAAAGGATACGGAAAGTACATTGTTGAAAGAAGAGGAGATAATGGTGAAGCTTGTTGAGTTTCCACATGCAGACACTGAAAATATTAAAACTTATGTTTCAGATGAAGGTGCAGAAAAAACGGGCGTGGTAGAAGCTTTTGAGGGGAATGCCGATGTTGACAAGTCCGCGATTAAATATGAGGTCAAAACTGAAGACACTGACCAAAAAGATAATGAGAAAAATCCTGAGAGTGGTGCACTTCTGGAAGAAGCACAAATTGAGAAGCCTATTGATTCCTTGAAAGAGACTCTGACAAGTAGAGTTCCACGAGAATTCCTGGATGACAAAACAGAGGAAAAAACAATGGATGCAATTGAGAAGGATAAGGAGATTCTTGAAGTACAGGTGATAATATTCATAAACTGAACTTCACTGTCAGTAGCTAAGTTGAAATATAATAGAAAATTATATTATTTTAAAAGCTCTAAGTTTATCGAAATTACAATCTTCCTGCAGAGTGTCGCAAAAACTGTGTCAAATGAGAAAATTGAGGATAATTCATTAATTCAAGCAGAGATCTCACAAATACAACATGAGGAATATTTGGAGGAGGAGATCGAAATACCCTCTGTGATTGAAGCTTTGACAAAGCATGCCGATGATGACGAGTTAACAAGTATTCACGAGGACAATATTGAGCACAAAGATCTAAGAAAAGTAGAATTGCTTGAAAGTGACAGAGACACAGAAATTAATTTGCAGAAGGAAGAAGCGCAGATGGAGACATCTGTCAAGTCGTTGCAAGTAGCTGCTGAAGATATTATAGCATCAGATTCATATCACGAAACAGAAACAACTTCTCAAGAGGAGCAATTCCTAAATGAAAATGAAATCATTCACGAACGGACTGAGGTCGAAAGACTAGATACAGCTGATTCAGATAAGGAAATTCCTGAGGCACAGGTGAGCACTATACCATTATCTTAACTTCATCATAACAAAGTTTGGCATGCATATTCTGGGATGATACAAGCTTGATTCATGTAGAAATAAATTATAAAATTTCTATAAGATTATAAATGTTTCTGAATATATTATTTTGGTGCAGAATTTTGCAACAATACTTTCCAGTGAGAACATTAAGGAGAATTCAGGGATTCCGGAGGATGGATCAGAACAAAAGCAGGAGGAACTTCTTGAAAAAGAAAGCAAAGCACCGCCTTTCTCAGAAACTTTGACAATGGAGATCAATGATGAAGTGCCTGAAGTTATTCACCAGGATAAAACTGAGGATGAAAAACTAGAAAAAGTTGACAAGTTTGAATGTGACAAACATGAAGAAATTACTTCGTTAAACGAAGCACCAGCGGAAAAGCTACAAGAGTCATCAAAAGAAGATCTTGAGGATATCAAAGACATTGTTTCAGGTGCAAACACTATCGAAAGAAGTTTGATAGAGGTGCAAAGCCCAAATGAAAATATACGAGAAATTGTCGGCGATCACATGGATGAGAATATAGTTGACAAAGATCCTGAGGTAAGGGTAAGATTTTATTAGTAAGATTTGTGTTTGAAAGAGTCAGTTTGCGTAGACAATATGTTTTCTTTATATAAAAAACTAATGCATATTTCATTCTTATGGCAGGAAATTGAGGATGAACACTTGGACAATGATGCCATGTTCAAAAATGAGAAACACACAGAAATTGGTTTCATAAAGGAAGAAGAATCGGTGAAAAAGCTCCAAGAGCCCGAGAAGAAAGATCTTGAGGAAATTAAAGCATTTGTATCACATGAAGGCACAGAAACAACAAGTTCCATAGAGGAGCGAGACTTGACAGCTATTTCACAAGAAAGTGTGGGTGATCTGTCGGAGGATAAGATACTCGATAAAGCTCAAGAGATACCGGTCAGAATTTTATTACTAAACTTAAAGTTGACTTAAAAGTTATTTTTCTTTAATTAAAAAGAGTTGATGCAAATTTCATTCTACTGCAGGATTCCACAACTGTTTCAGGTGAGCACGCTGAGAAATATTCATCAATCCATCCAGATGGATCACAAATGAAACATGAGGAACTTTCTGAAAAGGAATGTGAAATGCTATCCACGCCAGAAACTTCTTTTCTGTATTCCAGCAACGATGAACCAATGACCGTTGACGTGGAAAATATTGAGAACAAACACTTGAACAAAGTTGATAAGTTAGAAGACGAGAAGCAAACAAAAATTGCTATAATAAATGATCAAGCACTAGTGGAAGGGCCTCAAGATTCCTCGAGAAGAGATATAGAGGAAGTAAAAGCATTTGTATCATGTGAAGGCGCAGAAACGAGTTCCGCCGAGGAGCGAGGTTTAACAGAAATTTCACCAGAAATCATAGGTGATAAGTCAGAGAAGAAAATACTTGATAAAATTGGAACGACACAGGTTAGAATTCTATTTGTATTCTAACTTTGTAATCACAAACTTATCAACTAATATGACTAACTTAATCTGAAGAAACGAAATTTAATTAAGAATTTTTTTTCTTAATCTAAAAATTTTAGCCACGCTTCATACTTGTTACAGGAGTTCACTAAATTTGTTCCAGATGAGAATGGTGGAGAGATTTCACCGATGCTAGTGGATGAGTTGCAAATCAAACATGAGGAACTTGTGGAAAAGGAAAGTGAAGCATCACCTTTGTCAGAAACTTCATTGCGAAACTCCAACTTTAATGAGTCAACAATTCTTCACCAGGACAAAATTGAGGATGAAATCTTAAACAGAGTTGATAAATTCGAATCTGGAAAACATGCAGAAATTAGTTTGATAAAGGAAGAAGCACCTGTGGAAAAGCTTAATGAGTCGTCGTTGAGAAAAGATCTCGAGGAAATCAAGGCATTTGATTTATCTGAAGACATGGAAACAAGTTCCACAGGGGAGAGAAACCTAACAGCAATTCCACAAGAAAATGTAGGTAACCAATCAAAGGGTAAAATACTTGATATAGTTACAGAGGCACCAGCAAGAACTTTATTATTAACTTAACAACCAAAAACTTACATTATGCATGTTGGAATAAGAGTGACAAAGTTATCAAAGACTAACTTTTTACTTCAATGAAATTTACTAGGCATTTTTTCCTTCAATTAAATGGAGCTGATGAGTGTTTTGCAATTACGTTACCACAAAGTTTCCAATGTTGGAATTAGATATGGAGAGTTCTGAAAGAATGAAATTAACTCGAGAATCTTTTATTCTTTAATAAAAAATAGTTGATTTGTACTTGTTGTTTCTGCAGGACTTTAAACAAACTGTTTCGCATGAGCATGCTGGAGAGAATTTATTGATCCAAGTTGATGAATCCGAAGTGAAACATGAAATCGTGAGTGATCAAACACAGGAGAATGTACTTGATACAGCTCCTAAGGATCAGGTAATAAGTTTGTTAGTAATTAGGTAATGTCATTATCACAGATTTTTTTATGCATGTTGAAGTAAGAAAATGAACGAAAAATTAGCCCAGGGATCTTTGTTCTTTTATAAAAAATGGCTAATGTATATTTTATTTTGTTGCAGGATTTAAAATCAGCTATTTCACATGAAAACGCTGAAGAAAATTCATTAGTGCAAGTTGATGAAATACAAATGAAACACGAAAAGTTGGAAAAGGAAAGTGAAACACCATCTTTGCTTATGGTGGATACCAGCAACAAAGAGTCAAAAACAATTTACGAGGACATAACTGAGGATGAATACCGAAAAAAAATTCATGACTTTGAGTGTGAAAAACATGAAGTAATAACTTCAACAGAGGTAGAAACACAGGTGACAAAGGTCAATGAATCCTCCAAAGAAGACCTTGAGGATGTCAAAGCACTTGTTTCAGGTGAAGATTCAGAAACAACTAGTTTTGAAGAAAAACAAAGCTTAAAAGAAAATCCGCAAGAAATTTTGAGCGAACAACAAGAGGAGAAAATTCTTGATATAGCTCATGAGCCACAGGTAACTTCATATCATAAGAATAATTAACATCGAGAGAATGATATTACCTCTAGAATATTTTCTCTTTGATTAAACAGAGTTGATGCATATTTAATTTTGTTGCAGAATTTCATAAAAGTTGTTTCAAATGAAAATGTTGAAAAGGATTCAATGATCCAAGAGGATGGATCACCAATGGTGCACGGGGAAATTTCGGAAAAGGAGGGTGAAACACCGTCTTTATCCGCAGCTTTCATACTGAACACCACCAGTGAAGATTCAACAGTCATCCACGAGAACAAAATTGAGGATGAAGACAAAAGAGAAGTCGATATATTTGAATGCGAAAAACATGTAGATGGTAAAATACTTGACGCAGCTCGTGAGGCACCGGTAAGAATTTAATTTGTGACTTCACTATCGCATACTTAGTTTATGCATGCACGGTGGAATAAGAATAGCTAAGATCAGAAAACGAGTAACTTATGTAATTTTTTATTTAATTGAAGAGGGTTGATGAATATTTCATTATTGCTGCAGGAGTCCAAAAAAATTGTTTTGGATGAGAAAACTGAAGAAAAATCATCTAACCAAGTCGATAAATCACAAACAAAACATGAGGAGCTTTTGGAGAAAGAAAGCAAAACACTGTCTTTGTCAAACACTTCATTACTGAATACTAGCAATGAAGATTCAACTACTATTAATGATGACAAAATTGAGGATGAGGATCCTGAAAAAGTTGAGTTAGAATGTGAGAAACACATAGAATTTCCTTTAACAAAGGAAGAACGAGGGCAAATACCTAACAACCCCTTGAAAGAAGATATCGAGGAAATTAAAGAATTTGTTTCATGTCTGGACACAGAAACAACAAGTTCCACGGAGGATCGAAGCCTACAATTAAATCCACAAGAAGTCATGGGAGATCAAATGGAGGAAAACATTATTGATACAACTCCTGAACTACAAGTGAGAATACTAGTAGTCACTTTAGTATCATAGTTTATCTATGCTGGAGTAAGATAGGCACAGATCTAAAAGTATGAAATTTCCTTGGAAATATTAATTGATGTGTATTTCATAATTGTTGCAGAATTTCACAACACTGGCCTCAGACGAAAACACTAAAAAGAATTTATTGCTAGAAGACGATGAATCGCAAATTAAACACGAAGAACTTTTGGAAAATGAAAGTGAGAAACCATCATTGTGGATTCTGAACACAAGCAATGAAGAGTCATCATTTATTTGCCATAGCAAAACTGAGAAAGAAGGTGTAAAAAGACATGAGAAGGTGGAACAGCTTACCGATTTCCCAGAAGAAGGACCTGAGATTATTGAAGTACCAGTTCCTAGTGAAAACTTAGAAAGACCAAGTCCTGTAGAGGAGCGAAGCCTAACAGAAAATCCACAAGAAAATCTCACAAAGGATGAAATACTTGACGTAGTTCCAGAAGCACTGGTAAGAATTTTATACATTGCTGAAATTAGCTTAAGAATTTATTTTTTTAAACTAGGAGTTGATGTATATTTCATTCTGAAGCAGGAGTCAAAAACAATTGTGTCAGATAAGAACATTGAAGAGGATTCATTTATTCTAGAGGATGGATCACAAATGAAGCACGAGGAACATTCGGAAAAGGAAAGTGAAAAGACTTCTGTGTCGGAAAATTCAATACTGAATACAAGGAATGAAGAGCCAACACTTTTTCTGGATGACAAAATTGAGGAAGAAGATCAAGCAAAAGGTAATAAGTCTGAATGTGAGAAACATGCAGAAATTACAGAAGTACCCACGGAAAATCCAAACTCATCAAATCTGGAGAATATTGAAGCGTTTGTTTCATGTGAAGATATTGAACCAACAATTTCTACAGAGGAGCAAAGCCTAAAAGTAAATCCAATAGAAAATGTGGAAGGTCAAGAAGTGGAGAAGGTACTTGACAAAGCTCTCGAGGCACCGGTAAGAATTCTTTTGTGACTTAAATTAATTATTACAGAACCTAATTTTATCTGGAACATGAATAGAAAAGTTTTGAAAGAATATAATTAACTTAGGAAGAGTTTGATGCACAATTCATTCTTGCGACAGGATTTCACACCAGTTGTGCCAGATGATAACAATGGTGATAATCCATCGATCCAAGTGGATGGATCACAAATGAAACTCGAGGAACCTTTGGAAAAGGAAAGTGAAATGCCTTCATCGTTAGGAACTTCAATGATGAATGCCAACAATGAAGAAACGGAAAACATCCACAAGGATTTAATAGAGGATGAAGCCCTTGAAAATGTAGACGAGTTTGAAAGTAAGAAATGCTCAGAAATTAACAAGTTAAAGGAAGAAGCACAAGTGGAAGAGTCTACAGTTTATAAGGACATTAAAGCATATGTTTTATATCAAGACACAGAAGCAAGTGCTCTCGAGGAGCAAATCCTAGCTGCAAATCCACAAGACATCTTGGGTAACCAATCGGAGGGCAATGTTATTGATACAGCTGACTCAAAGGAGAAAATTACAGAGGTAAGCATTTAACTTCATCATCGCAAACCTACAGAGTCTGCAATAATATTAGCAAGGTCTGAAATAATTTTTCACAATTTTATTCCATTTAATCAAAAATATTATGAATGTTTCTTCTTGCAGAAGAATTTGCCATTTTCGAATGAGAACGTTGAGAAGGATTTGTTAATCCAAATAGATGAATCAAAAACTAAACATGAAGAAAATTTGGAGAAAGAACCATATTTGGAAAAAACCTCAACGGTGGAGGCCAACAATGAATCAACAACCAGTCACGAGGACATGATTGAAGAAGAAAATGGGAAAATTATGGAGAGTGCGCTGTTAAATGAAGGATCACCGGCGTACGAGTCTGTCGAGTCCTTGCAAGTGGTTTCTGAGGATATTAAAGCATCTGTTTCAAGTCAAAAGACAGACGAAAAAAGTTCAAACCTAAATTCAGATCCACAAGAAATCGCAGTAGACCAAACAGATGACAAAATTAATTCAGCTGGCACAAGGGAGATAACTCTTGAGGCATTGGTAAGCATTTTAGTAGAAATTGAACTTTCAGTATCACGAACTCAGTTGCGCTTTCTAGAACAATTATGGAAAAGTTTTTAACTTAACAATAATGTTTACCTTTTACATACAAGAGTTCATGAACATTTTGTCATTGCGTCAGAATTTGACAACGCTGGATTCAAATGAGAACAAAGTACTGGATTCAATTACCCCACACGATGGATTAGAAATTGAAGATGAGGAAATATCGATGTTGGCTGACAACGAAGAGTCAAAAATTGTTCACGAGGACACAATTGAGGGTGAAGACCTTAAAAAAGTTGATACATTTGAAAGTGCGCAACAAACAGAAGACACCTTGTTAAAGGAAGAAGCACACAAAGATGCATCTACGGATTCCTTGCATGTGGCATCTGAGCCCATCAAAGCATCTGTTTCATGTCAAGACAGAGACCCAACAAGTTCTGTAGAGGAACAAATCCTAACTACAACTCCAAAAATCGTGGTCGACCAAGTGGAGGAAAAACTTGCCGATACAGCTAAAACATGGGAGGAAACACCTGAGGTATGGGTAACATTTTACAATTAACTTTATTTATTTCATTGAAATGAAGACCTCTAGCTGTTTCAAAGTGCAATATCTCCAAACCCCACCCCCCCCTACCCCCAAAGACACACACACACACACACACACACACACACACACACACACACGCACATTTTTATTTAACAAGCTTTGTCAAGAGACTGCTTGTTCAGACTTGAGATTCCTTATGAAACGACAAACAGTATTTCTTTAACCTAGTTTATTAGTAACATTCACAAATTTTTTCCTCCTTCCTTACCTATCAACACATTTTCCCTAATTTGAACCATACATAAAAATGGCTAGCCAACGTGATTGCAAAATCAGTTTCAGAAACGGAAATAATTTCTCTTAGAAAACTCTAATTTCTCGTTTATTAATAATCACCGATTTGATCTCATATACAGGTTAGCAGCTCTGTTTTAGCGTTTCAAGAGGATGAAGCCAACAGAATTGGAGTTGATGACATAAACAGTGTAATGATAAAGGATGAAGAAACAGTGAACATATTTAATGCTGATGAAAATGATGAAATCTGTTCCTCAGACAAAGTACAAGCAAAGGAAGAGGTATAGATGTTATACTCACACACCCCATAATAAAATAATTTGCTGATAATAACCATTCAAAGCACATCTATTCCACAGGAAATGGAGATACTATCAAAAACGAAAATTGACGAGGAAGCAGACAAAGATGATATCTGGATCAAATTAACTGATGATGAAACCAATAAAACTTCTATTGAGGAAAAGGAGATTGATTTTTCCTCTCATGACAAGGATACTTCTGAAATCACCCGACATGATGGTGCCAAGGACATTCCAAAAGGCAACGAAAATTCCACAGCCAAAAATGAGTTTCTTGAAGATGGAAACTCTAATGGAAGCACAGAATCCACCACGCCTATAGGCAATGAAGATGCTGAAAAGATAGACAAAGACATAAAAGCAGAAACAGTCATTACTGAAACTGGAGCTGCTTCCAGTGCTTTACCAATAACAGGAGTACAATGTGGACCAGAGGAAACTGAAAGTGAAGATAGCACAGAGAAGGAAACAGAAACTTCATTAGCACCTGAAGGTCGAGAATATCAAGGCCAACACACCAAAATCCACGAGTCTCCTTCTCCCCCTTTATCTCATGTCAAGGATTCTGAGTGGGAAATGGCACAGGAACGAGGTAGAGATAATCTTCAAATTGGTGATGATACGAAAGAATTAGATGAAGGCTCTGTTGCAATATCTAATGAGGGGAATTTTCTCGAGGCAAATTTGAACGAGAACATAGTGACCGAAGTTATAGCACGAGAAAAGGAAGCATCTGCAATTCAACAGGACCCGGTGTCAAAATTTGTCATGCAAGAAATACAAGAACAACCAGGAAAGACTGTTGACGCTGTCCCAGAAGAAAAAGGAATAAAGAGTGAACAGGGTGAAATAAAATTTTATGATTCTGATGACTTGAAAATAAAATCCAGCACCATGGTTACAGATAAGGTTGCACCATCAGATATACTTTGCAGTTTCACTAGTGATGCGGGGCAAAGAGCTGTGGGTCAAGAAACTCAAATTGTCGTGCAAGAAAAACAGAAACCAGGAAAAGGTAAGGCCGCCGAGGCTGCCCCAGAAGAAAAGGGAATTAATACTGAAGAAGATGAAATAAAAGAACACAACTTTAATGTCTTGAAAGAAAATTCCCGCACTGTGGCATTAGATAAGGTCACACCAGTCAACATCCTTCAGGGTTCCACTACTGATGCAGTGCTAAGAGCCACTGATGAAGAAACTCCAAAGCAATATGGCTTGGATGAAGCTAGACTAAAAGAGATCGAAGGAGGCCCTGCATCTACCACAGATAAACTTACAGTTCTCAGAGCAGATGAGATCGATAATGCCAACTTCGATAGTTCACTTGGCAGCAACAAAATTCCAGTACTGCAGCATGGAGACTCTTCAGAAAGTTCACAGACTGAAGGAGAAAAACCGAAGACGTCGGAACCTGAGAAAGGAGAAAAACATGGAAACGAGGAAACAGCTAAACTAATGGAGATGTCAGAATCGACAGAGATGGATAAGCCTTCACTGTCAGGACTTCTTCAGGAGCCCATGAAAGAAGTCTTGAAAGTTGTAGATCATTCAATTGATAAAAAAGAGCCAACTACCAAAGAAGAAGAGCTGCTGGCAGAAAAATCAGCGGTGGAACACGTCGAGGTGAAAACAGACAAAGAAAAAGATAGTGAAGAGGAATCAGGCGAGAATCAAATATCAGAATTGAGCTCTGACGCTCCGGTCATGGTGGGTGCAGCAGACAAAGATGTAAAAGTCGCTTACAAGAAATCTCACAACATATTATCTGGCGTAGGATCAAAGGTTAAGCATTCAATTTCCAAGGTAAAGAAAGCAATTACTTGTAGATCTCCTCATCCGAAGTCAGCATCCCCAAAATATAGTGACAGAATTTAAATAGCCTGTACACTAGATAATAACTAGAGTTTGCTTCGATTTTTTTAACATTTGTGCTTGCTTGTGAAAAGGGTTTGGCATGGTGTACAAGTTTCTGTAGTAGCAAATTCCTGTACGATACGAAGCATTATAGTTTGTTCTTACTACTTAGTGTAGTGCAGAGCAGAGCAGAGATGTATCTTTTACTATAAATCACTCGATCACACCGTTTCCATACAATATAAAATATGAAGCAATGCTACCGAAAATGCATCTGGTAGATGCATGAGCGACCATATTTAAAAGCTAAAACATGCAGCATTTATTACCTTGCCATAGAATCATCCGCATGTTGCTCTTTGTTTGCAAATTCATCCACTATATGATTTGGATTTCTACCTTCTACCATCCAAACCTCATTCTTCGACTAATTATTCATGTTATGTATTGAAGTTTGATCCAAAACTTAAAACCGTAGTAGAGGAAACAAGCACATCAATCATCTTTACAATCTTAATCTTTCATAGATATATCGAAGAATGAATCACATAATCCGAAAATTAACATTTATTCAAAAGTTCTATACAGAAATTGAGCATTGTTACTAGCCCGATTGAAGTGAATTGGACAGATACTGTGACGATGTCGAACTCGAAAGGCTCGAGGCTTAGGTTGTTGGTGGCAGATCGCTCAGAGAGGATCAATTTCTTTTGGTGAAACAAGTACATAGCAAATGTTTGGTCGTCTTCTATGGACATTGGATTTCTTCCTTGTTTCCATTCTATGTCGACTGCCGGACGGTCTTGGAGGAGACTGCGCGTGAATATTGGGTTGCGTCTTGTCTCCTGGCACCACCCTCTTCCTTGGCGGTTGAACTGATGCAAGTAGAAAAGAAGGACGTCACCCCCACTTCAATTTATGCTGGTTTCTGGGAAGTTTAGTTATGAAAAATCAAATCTTGAAAGTATTTAGATGTCGAAATGAGCAAAATTAGCATACGATAAGATCAACACAATAGTAAATTAGTCTCACCTTCAAATCTTGAGCACTGTCTTGCCATTGTGCAAGGGGTGGGTCTTCGAAGGTGAAAGTATCTAGATACTCCGGCAGCCCAACAATCCCCAGTCTCCGAACTTCTCCTCCAGAAAAATTGTTGTTAAAATGGATTGGAAGTTAGAAATTAAAAAATGGAAGCTATAAAGATTCGAGGTTTCTTGATTTGTTGTAATGTATTGCATCTCTGGGATAAAAATGGTGAGTTTATAGGCGAAGATTATGGGGAGGTGGGGTGGTTTTGGTGATTAAATTGCAAAGGTTTTCCGAAGTGTCATTTTCAGCTAGAACATTTTAATTTTTTAATGAATAAATTGGGAATTTTGAGGAGGAGACGAAATTTTTTTAAAAAAAAATTGGAATAACATTTATTAGAAGATACAAAATTTTACCTAGAATTTATTTGTGAAATCTTTTAAATAATGAATTCAAAATATTACTTTCGATATAAAAAAATAATAATCATATTTTTTATAAATTAAATCGAATAATAGATCAATATGCATGAAATTTTCCAACCGCATATAAATGAGAAATCAATTTGAGTCCATAACAAGAGCCCACATTACACCTTGGAAAAATATCAAATTTTACATGTGATTTCTATCAATTTTCACAAAAAAACGAACCCCATGCAAAATATTCTTACACATATTATCATATTTTTAATTTATGTTCGTCATGTGATGGGTGTACGTTGCATCAAGTGCTGCAGAAGGCAAAAAAGACCCAGCAAATATGGAATATCACCTTGATTCAACCTAAACACATAAGTTAAAGTCATGTATTCTGCACAAAAGCTGATGCCACGCTCGGGGATCGCTTGGAGAACTCTTCAAATAGATTTCCACTGCTTCGGACTGTACAGAAGCTACTCATTATAACCGAATCCAAGCAGTTGTTTTACAGCATTCTATTTCACTCAAGAATATGATTGACTTTCTTGAATTGCAATAGCTAAGACTGCTCTGCTCCTCTGTATTCGAAGCACAAAAGTTAAGTACAGTACCTGCTTTTGAGTCAGTTCTTCCCTCCCGACTTGCCCGCTAGAACTTAGCATACCAAAAGAATCTGTGGAGGGGTCGAATGCTTCAAATTTTCTTACCACGCAAAAACAGTAGCAGAGCCAGATGCAAGTTTGATTGTACTTAAAAAAGGAGGTTGGGGTTGATTTCAGGAATTTCATAGTTTTCATTGGTTAGCATTCTAACAACTTGGAAAATAGATGGTCTTAGAGTAGCAGATGCCTGTGTGCATAGAAACCCGGTTTTTAGAACTTTTGATGCCCCCAAAGCTGGAAATTGGCCTTCCAAACAAGAATTGACTGAATCTGTCAATCTATGTGATACGCGTGGGTTTAGTATACATTTTTTTTACATCGCGTATTTGACGAGAATAACAGACTTGAAGAATATAAAAAATTATAGTATATATAAAAGAGTCAAATTCCTCCATGACTGAAGTGTTTTTCCTAACATACACAACTCGGAGAGCCATGCGTATCCTCTCCATGTGGAAAAAAACATTTCATTCTTTTAGTATGATCATATTAGCAGGAGCGAACTCAGAATTTCAGTTAGCGGGACAACTTTAGGAGTAAAACTGAAATCTTTAGGGTTGAAATAGATTGTCGTATTGGACACACCCGTACAAGGCAAACTAAAATTAAAGTAATGTTTTTTTTTTTAACCTTACAATGTGCCTTCAATAACTCTTTGATTATGGGAATGAGCTCTATATTTATGACTTGAATTTAAGAGATATTACATATTCATGAGTACTAATACCGTACTCGAGTGTGTTGATTATTCAAATCCCAAAATTATAAACATGACGACAGTTGGGAGACGAAAATATTCTCCACAAATTTTGAATTGAATTGAGATTTTGAATTTGACGATCACAATTCGGACCCTTGATTTTTATAGTAATTCGATTTCAACCTATTCCAAATTTTCTAAAATTTAATCCATCACTTTCAGATTTCAGTTGACTTGAAAACATATGGACCGAAGTAATTATGTGTCCCTCCAAACTCTTCCTGAGATATAGGATTTTCTTTTTCTTTTTCTTTTTCTTTTTCACCAAAATATATATTCTCCTCAAATTTTGCAGACAGGTATATTCTCTCCAATTCCTTTTATCCCATCGAGGTTCTTGTAGCTTCATCTATGTCAACCGCATGCACAATCAATCAGGTTTGCCTTTTTTTATTTTGCATTCAGAATTCTGGATTCGCAAAGTGAATCTGAATCTGGGGAATTATGGTTGAAGATGTCATGACATGAAGATTCGTGGGTTGCTTTCATCTGTATGTTCGGTCATGTTTGTGTGGTATAATTGAGTGGGATTGATCCAATCAATTAGAAAAGACTGAAAATTTATCTGGCACTTCTTACATCATTAGCAAAGTTTCAATCTGATTTTAGGTCGCTATTAAATAATTAGCGACTTGGTGTTAAAGGGTAGAGATCGATTCTATATTGACAAGCATCACTGGATTTCGAATTGTGATATCTAATTCTATTAATTGTCACGGGATTCTTTCTAATTGTTTTTTTTTTTACAGCAGCTTGCTTCAGAATCTGGGGCCAATTCAGGAACTTCTGGGTACTGCGTCGATGCTGAGCAAGAGTGGTTTGTACTTTGAATAGCTGCAACTTTATTGGGGTTCTGTGGGCAGAGATGAGAACAGCTATTCGTGCTATAAAACAATTAATATGCACTCTTCCGAGTAAAGGGAATTTTATTTACAATGGATCTAGGATAAGACAAGATCTTTGGTTCAATTTGAAGCACCGTTGTTTATACCGCCCATCCAGTAATGCAGACATTTGCCAATGTAGACATCCATCATACACGATTTCCAGAGCTATGTCAGTACATGCAGCTAAGCTTAGTAGTGGAGGTTGTATTCCTGTGATATGTTTGCAACCTTTTCGGATATACGGTTATCTATGTGAATATGAAATTTGAATTTTTTTTATTGGTTTAGTGGCAGAGCAAAATAGAGGTGGACCTCTTGTAGAATATGAACGCAGGATTGCTGCTGGGGAACTATTAGATGGAGATACTTGTCAGGTGTGCTAGTTATTCGATATTGCCATATTTCTTTGGTGATTACATGATCTGCTATGCAAAAGTGTTAACATGGTATCTGGTCGTTACGGAGATTCAAACTCTATGGTTGTTTAGTGAGTCTAGATGACAATAGGATGATGGTCATTTTTGGATTGCAAATTAATTTTGGCATTGACCTCAGAAAAGGCTAAATGAAGATGAAGATTTGGATATTTATATGACTAAATGTCGTGATCGGAAAGGTTGAATTGTGTTCCTGATTACATAAGTTCATCGTGGCATAGATTGTGGATGTTAATATATTTTGAGGTTTGGCAAATGATCTACATCCTGTTTAAAATTTTCTCATCAATGTCTTATGATGTCATCTTCCCCACACTAAGTATACTGAATAATTGTTTGCAGTTAGGTACATTAGGTGAGCTTCAGCGACTGTATCTTGAGCTAGTTCAAAATGCTGAAGCTTGTCGGTTGGATCGATATGCAACTTCCGAGAAAGTTGGGAGGTGAGTGTAACTAGGCCTCCATTTTTTAGCATCATAATTGCTATTGCCAGGTGAGAGATTTATCCAGTTACGTTGCTCTAGTTGTCAACTGTTTTTTTTTTTTTGAAAAAAAAAATCGTGCTCCATTTTTCCTCTAATATAGATTAACTTTATCACTCTTGTCTATTTGCAGGAGTAGGTGGTTATGGTCCCGTTTCATATCACAGACTTCATATGCGCCCGTGAAAGGACTGTATCTTTATGGAGGCGTGGGCACCGGAAAGACTATGCTGATGGACTTGTTTTTCGATCAGTTGTAAGGATCACAATAAATTAAATGAGGATCATACTCAATTTAATCATTTTCTACACTATATTGGGTTATTGTCTTTATGATTGTCAGTTTTAGGGCCATAAGTCAATTCCGTGGTCTGAAAAAGTAAACATGTAACTCTGCTTCTCACTCGCGTTCCTCATCTTTCCAGGCCTTACAACTGGAGGAAAAGGAGGATCCATTTCCATGACTTTATGTTAAATGTCCACAGCCGCTTGCAAGTAACATTTCAACCTTCTAAAAATTGATTATTTGGAAGTTTATTGATGTTTCATAAGAGAGCCATGGTGTTATTCAAGCTACTTCAAAGAATTTTTTGAGATTGCACCTAAATTGAATTTCATTTTTTCATTTATCTGCATATATTTTTACTACATGTTGCTTTCATCATGCTGTCCATTGATTGCTGGACAATAATTACTCCATCTTTTTTCTAAACGTTGGTTGAGTTTGCCTTGGATTGGTTGTTTTCAAAGTTTATTCTTATCTCATATGTTGAATAAATTTCTGATAAATTAGATGGATGGAAGTGATATCTTTTATCTTTACATATATTTGACGTAAAAAAGGGGATTGAATTCTCCAATTTTCGAGATTTCCATCATTTCAAAATCGAGGAGTATTGGGTTTATTTATGTAGGCAACTCATTGGTGCATCCTGACTTTAACTTTTATGTGTGCAATTTTATGATCTTAGGATATATTTCAATTTCTGTTTTAAATTTGATCACAGAAGCACAAGGGTGTGGCCGATCCTTTAGAAGTTGTTGCTGGAGAGATATCAAATGAAGCAATATTATTATGTCTAGATGAATTCTTTGTACGCCAAGAACCACCTGGTCTTTACCATTTTTTTTGATTATGGTTGTTAGGGCTATTTAATTTTTGCTTAGGACATTTCTCAAGGCATCATGATTAAATTAAGGAGCACCCTTACTATTACTATGCTAGCATGTGGCTTCAGTGGTGGAAATTCCCAGGATACTCATATGTGGGCCATCGCTATCTGGGAGCCGTTTTATTACTTAATAAAATCATGATTTTTCCCTTTCTTAGGTAAATGACGTTGCTGACGCATTAATTCTAAATCGTCTATTCAAGCAATTATTTAGTAATGGAGCTGTAAGTAATTATTTAACATCCAATTTAGAGTTTTAATATCACCATACTTCGACTCATGCATTTTAGTAATTTTGTGATGTGAAACATGAGCAGATTCTTGTTTCTACTTCGAATCGAGCTCCAGATAATCTTTACGAAGGGGGTCTGCAGAGAGATCTTTTTCTTCCATTCATCGCTACTCTGAAGGTGATGCTTGTGTCTGTATCTCATGGTTACTATGAATGCTGAACAAGAGGCTATGCTGTTGTTTGGTGGCCAAGAGAGTTAAATTTTCCATTTTGAGAATTTTGATTTCAGGATTTTATTGTTCTTGCCAGCCAATCATACATTGGAAAATCATCTTATCGGCATCTTCCCTTTTACCTCAATTTTTTTATGACAAAGACTCCAACATATCTATCCTGGCAAACAAACAATACAAAGAATGAAAATGGTCCTTTGGTGTGGCTATGGGAATTGTGTTAGTTTCTTAAGGTTGCGTTTGGTTCATAGGATAAACGTGGGGTTGGTACTGATCCCTCTTAATCAGATGTTTACCCATATAACCAGTCCGTCATGTAGGGTGAAGCCTGAAACTCTAGACATGATTTTCACAAAATGTCGTGACAAGTTATCACACAAAGAGTGTGACGTTTTATTACTCACTGTAGAAGCTTCTTGAGTATACATGAAAATTGTAATATTACCCCTTCCAATTTCTGCGAAAAAAGGGTTGTGAAACCCTAATCATATCAATTGTCTGCTTCAAATCATTTCCACCAAACCGATATTGTTAATCAATTTGTATTTCTCATCCTATGACGTCATTAATTGCAGTATAATTCATAATTTTAAATTCTATCTCACCAACCGAGCGCAATATAGTGCTACATTCATGCAGAAAGACACTTCAAACATATTTCCATATATTTAAGCTTTGAAGATATTCGATCATCTTGTTCTTGTAGCATCAGTACGTACTACACTTGTTTGTTTACTAAATTATTAGGGAGAATACATTTTAATTTCTCCAAGTTAGTGATATGTTGTTAATGCAGGATAGATGTATAGTTCATGAAATCGGTTCATCTGTCGACTACCGAAAAATGACATCGGTAATCTTTCGGTCTGTTTCAGCATCATGTCAACACCCTGCACACTCTCACACGTTCAACATGTAAAATATCAAGAGAGATGTTTGTGTTTTGTTGTGCTGTCCATATAATTAGTTTCATCTGAATTTCAGGCACAGCAGGGTTTCTATTTTGTTGGGTTACATTTATCTAGCATTCTTAAACAAAAATTTGAACAATTGATTGGGGAACAAGTAGCTGTTCCACAGGAGGTGGAAGTTGTTATGGGGAGAAAATTGCAGGTAATTTCAGTAGTTCAGCTATTATCTACTTCCCTCGGCAGCTTAAAATAGCATCAGAAGTAAGATAGGCTTTGATATGAAGCTTTTTTCCGTTCATTTTCAAATTTCTTACTTCTTAGGTTCCACTTGGTGCCAACGGATGTGCATATTTCCCTTTTGAGGAACTTTGTGACAGACCTCTTGGGGCTGCAGACTACTTTGGATTATTTAGTAAGTTCGCTTTAGCCTTTACAGATTTCTTGAGTTTTTGTTTCACTTTTTGATATTGCATGACAATATGAGGTTGCATCTATGATGATGTGTTACATGTAAATTCTTCATGGAAGTATCATTAACTATACATTATATTACTCTGTATCACACTTTCTTTTTATTTATCAGAGAGGTTTCATACTCTGGCTTTGGATGGTGTACCAGTGTTTGGCCTTCACAATAGGACTGCTGCATATCGGTTTGTCACTTTAGTCGATGTTAGTCCTTTTATGCGAAAAAATAAATTGTACTTCTTTATTTGCTCGAAGTTAGATATCTGATTGTAGATTTTTTTATTGACTACACTACAAACATGGATTTTTGAAGTGTACTTCTTCAAAATCTGGATTTCAACTAGCAATTTAGTTTATTAGCATCTCATGGATTGGAGTATACAACTTGACCTTCTGAATCACCACTTCCGTGTGTAGGTCATGTATGAGAACAAAGTTAGATTACTGTGCACTGCTGAGGCAACTCCAATCGAACTTTTTGAACAGGTAGTAACAATAGCGGATGCTCGGCAAATGGCACCCAGAACCTCTTCAAGATCAAGGAAATTTGATGTTTCTGACATTTGTGTGGACAACGAGCTGGGTTTTGCAAAAGATCGCACCATTAGTAGGTAAGAACAAGAGAAGCAATAAATACTTTTTATTTGGCCTTGGTACATATACTCACTAGCCGAAAAATGATCTTTGGCACTATATGGAACAGAAACAACAAAGCCCCAAAACCCTGTTGTAAAGTTGTGAATAATTAATGCCATTTATGTATTGATCAAACGTCTCATGATTTTCCTGTGAGTTGGCAAAAAGAAAGTATCAATGTGCTGTGCAGTTATTCGCATTAATGCGCTATTGCAAGATGCTAAATATATATGCTGATATTTACACTACATCTCAAGTACATGTACTGCAAATACTAGCGATTTCTTGTATTGAAATTAGCTAAACTTCAAATATGTCGACGTTTTGTCACTTATGTGGTTAGTTCTCATGCTATCACCTCTTTGGAATGCAGATTAACAGAGATGAATAGCAGAGAGTACTTGGAGCGACACTCAGAATTGTTTGAAGTAAATGAGTTATTGCATGGAAATCACATAAAGTAAGCATAGCGTGCACACCAGTTTTAGTTTTTAAGTCAGAAGGAACTATAGAGTTGCCGTCTGTAAAAGGTTGCTCACATTGTTGATAGAGAAGCTGGCGCTGATTTTTTTGGTTGAGAGTCACCAGTCACACAGCCAATAATTGATCTTTTTGAAAACAAATAATTGGTCCCATTTAAGCCGGGACACGATAACTTGGGTGATGACGAATGATTGGATTGAAATAAGAAATCCTTGTTACATTTTTTTGTCGGATAAGATTGTTGGACCGCTTTTTTGTAAGAAGAGAATGCTGCTATTTGTTTATGGTAAAGTTTAATTACCAAATGACCAGTGTATAAAATAAACGCACTCAGTTGGACATTTAATTTGATCTACCATTCCTAAACCTTATTTTTTGCTCCATCACGTCTTTTACAGCAACAATTTAATGTTATTTGACAATTTGAAAACAGGGGTTGACAAAGTCACATTATACAAATACAAAGCATCAACATTGCTTCTTAAAGTCTCACTTACTAATACCTTGTATCAAGGCTGTCAAACACGATCAATGTTTCATCATCATCCTGTTTTAGTCGAAACGAGCTAATGGTAAATGATGAACCTTGAAACGAGTTAAAGGCACCAATCCTTCAATCGAATAAGGACTCAACTAGGAGGAAAAGTGTAGCCTCGGTAAATATTAACTACACTCGAGCTAAATATGTTAAAAATAAGTTACATTTTGCTACCCATTGTACACTTCACCAAGTCTAAAATACGGCAATAATCATAAAACAAGGCTGATTCTTTCCCCTCTAGCCCATCCCTGCTCACCCTGTTGCTACCTGCAAGGTTGTTGCAAGGGCTTCCGCCAACCACCAGATCGATACCACCAACAGCATTTATGATTTGTTCTATTCTCTCCCCCTCTAGTATTTGAACATCATCGAAGTCGACTAAACTACCTGTTTGGTTGGTCTGCTCCCACCAGCTCCGAACTATATCTCGGTTCACTTTAGATTTCTCAACTGAAACCACGTTTTTCAGTTTGATACCGAGACGGTGAAGTGCAACTTCAGCACCACCTATTCCAGAGAACAGGGACAGAACGTTTATTCCATTCGGAAAAATTTTCTTCAGCACGGACAGATGATATGCTACAGTGTCAACCTGCACCAAAAACAATTCGGTTCTTTAAGAACCATGAAATTTCTACAAGAAACGTGAACTATTTGCAGCACTGAGTGAAAATAGTTTAAATAGATTGTTTCAGTCGTGCATTTATGGCAAGATTCAAGGTCTTGAATAGAGTGACAGGCCCTTCGGTTTAGTGGAGGGGAACTTAGTGTATCAATTACCGAAACTTAGGCAATTTTTTGTTACATTTTGATAATTATTTTCAATTTAACTTTTTTATCGTTCACAAAAACAATACAATCAATATACTAACTACACTTTCAGTTGAAAAACCCTATTTCAAATCTTAAAATACTCGCAAACTACTAAAACTTAAATAATCAAATATAATTTTTACATTTTATGATGAGGTGGCATCTAATATAGGAAATATCTACTCAGAAAACAAAAAAAAGGCAAGAAAACTTTTCCCATGAACACCAGAAAACATCAAACATTAACTAACATGTTGAGAAAGCTTATAAATAAATTTTTTCCTTTTATTTATACTATCCTCCTCTGCTAGATTCTCAAGAATTTAAGGTGTCAAGTGAATTTTATGAAGGGCTTAGGCGATCAAGCTAACAGGAGGAACTTGTAACCTGGAAAGAATTGCCAAGAGATTTATATCTGTCTGTTCTGCTGATTCCACCTCCCCTTGTGTGATTCTTTGGAAATCCCAACAGCATCTCCACTTCATCTGGCTCGAGAGGAGCAACCTTATTCTTCCCAACCCAGACCAAGTTCCACTTGCGGCATTGATCCATGACAAATTTCTGCACTGACTCAGGAGGATTGCCATCAAACCTCTCAACAGCAGTGCGGATCCTTTCTGTAAGCCTCGCACTTCCAATTGCCGTTTGTATGCAGTTAAGTTTATCTCTGGTGTCCCAAGAAGGCCACCACTTTCTAGACAATGGAAATGCTTGATGGATGGTAAGTGGGGGAAGTGGAACAAGAGGGAATCTGTCTTCAATTGGAAGGTTGTGAACATACCCTCTTTTCCTAGCAGTAGCAGAAAAGTACTTAGAATCAACAAATTCTGGTTGGATGTCATAGAGAAATCTGGATATAGTGTCCCAGACTCCCTTCGGGGCCAAGGCAACATTCTCATAGTAGAAAAATGGAGGACCCATTGATGACTCCGACAAAGACCGATGAATTCTTTCAGGCTGCTGAGAAGGAGTGCCATACCCTATCATTGGGTTAGGCAGGCGAATTGCCTCATCTTCGGGTTCATTTTTCCTTCTCACCATTTCATGCAACTTTCTCTTCTTAAGTGTGCCATTTCCTCTGTAGACATGTTTAGGCTGTGAGGAGAGGAAATTTATCCGTTACATTTAAAACTCACTTAATTTACTTTGTGAAATAGTATATCTAAGATAAACCACCAAAGATTGCATACGGTCAAGATAGATATTTATGGTAACCTTGGAAACTTCAATTGGCAGATAACAGTCATCTTCTCTAGCCATTTGTGCAGCAAATATAAAATCAGCTAGTACTTCGTTAGAAGCATCTGTACCTGCAAAAACTGTGACATCAGGAAGAAGACAATCCAAACTGAAAATTAGCGCTACTAAGGGTGTCTTCAGTTTTCATATTTTAGAATTTAGCCTATGTAAATATGAGTCCAAACTAAGTGAGCGAGCGAGTTTGCAAGCTTTTCGAGACCGCTCAAATAAGATTGGTTCGAATTGGAGTCGAACTTGAGCAGCACTAAACTACTTTTCAAGCCAAATTTGAGCCCAACAGTTTGTTCCAGTGCTCATAAGTTATTATTATTATTGAGGTAATACCAGAATTCAAATCCCCAACAATCTCTCTCACACCCTGCTACTTATTTAAAACCCTTGATCAGCTCCACCACCTATATCCTCAGCACTGCATCTGTAGCCAACTCACCATCATGTCGTCCACTTCCTGCACTGTGCCTTACGCGGCTTGCCTCCACTTGAGTCTAATATTCAATTTTTCCAACTATTTGCACTTGAACAAATTTTATTTTTGTACTGTTACTTCATGTTTAATTTTTAGTTGTCTTCTAAACTGGTGTTTATTGGGCATGAATTTTTAATTCTGTGTGATTATATCAGATATAACTTTTGAATTTTTCTTATCGCCTTCTTTCAATCTGCTTTCCTGCTCAATTTTGCTTTCCACCTGGTGTTGAAGCTCAACAGGCTAGAATTAATATTCAAGCTTGATACTCTTGAATCCGAACCTAGCTCAAGCTATAAATTTTTGCTAATGTTTGGCTCTATTTGATTCGTTTGAAACCCTAGTATAAAAAACAAAGGGTCAATGGTAGGAATGAACAAAACAACAGAAATAAGATCATCATCTAACTCGAACTAATTGGAGTTGGCTACAATA
This sequence comes from Primulina huaijiensis, assembly GCF_012295235.1. Lineage (NCBI taxonomy): Eukaryota > Viridiplantae > Streptophyta > Magnoliopsida > Lamiales > Gesneriaceae > Primulina > Primulina huaijiensis. The sequence continues at coordinate 1,131,911 of NC_133322.1, forward strand.
CAAAAGAGTTCTTTTGCCACCAAGGACCAGATCAAACAGAGAAAACACATCACATGCAGTTCTCATTGGTAACCAACAAGCATGGAAGTATAAGTAATTCAGAGAAGTCTAAACTGTTTCAGTATCCACGTATAACAAGAATGCATATAAAAATGTATCCAATTAAAAACAGATGTCACAAAAATCATGTCGAACTCCCTGGATAAAAAAGAAACTGAAACCAGGACTAAGGAAGCATGGGATTTACGTTTTGTCAGAAAAAAGCTTCAAAGACTCTAAAGCTCAATTGCAAATGCAGTAACACACAAACTAAGAACGGAGCAGCCACCAGGCATTCAACCTCAACCCCCTCCACATGGCTGAGGCACCATGTTTTGTTTGTCTTGTATTAATATAAACTTCCCTAAATGTCATATCTATTCTTCACAGACCCACCCTGTATTCCAACAACAATTTCAAGAAAGTTTGAACTATTTCAACTAAATTCAAATAGGGAACAGCATATACTGTTGTAATCCAAGCTAATGTACAGGAACTCCATTATTCCAAAAAACATATCATGCATCATCATTCGCATAAAACAATATTAATATTCCTAACCACATCCTTCCACCACTATAAAATATGAAACTCATTCCCCAACCAATAGAACAATTCAATGGAGAAAACACAATATCGCAAACCACGGCAATTACCTCCCAGAATAAAAAGAATTAGCAAAAAATAAAATATGTAACATGAATAAAGATAGTCCAGAAAAGAATTCAAGGTAAAGCATGATCATATTATATGTGACAGCACAATTTATAAGCAACAGTTGGTAGCAGCATTTTATGTACACACCACATCTCTCAATAGCTATCGAGGCATCTTCCACAGTGAAGCCCATGTTGGCCAAGGACAACAACTTTTTCTGTTCTTCAGTTAAAGATCCCGTACTTTCCAAGGACAACAAGAATTTATGTTTCTCGGGCATAGAATCGGTATCATCCTGCAAAAGGAATTCAAGGATCATCTACAGAGGAAGAAGCAGAAAATGCTAAAAGAAATAATCCGATATCAATGCCCCAGATATGCAAGCTTAGCACTGAATTTTGTTCCATTGACATTATCGTAAATGCGGCAAAAAGATCCTCCATTAGCCAAGAGACGTAGTTTCAAAGTGAAACATCGAAGCCACATTCCTATGTAAAATTGAAAATTTCCACCAGTAACCTGAGGACTCTAGCAGCGAATAAATGCAATCTATTCAAAACCTTCAACTTGTTTTATTTAGTATCATGTTGTACACAACTTACATGGTGCAATCATCCTTCACCTCTGTGCTGAGTTTTTAATTGGTCCAAGGATAACAGGCAAATACCCTTGCTCGTTAGTTTTCATATAAAAGGAAATATTAAGTCATGTCAATAACACAACCGCTATAATGCATCATCTAAAATCTAGATATCTAAGTTACAAATATCAGGCTATGTTCCTAATTAGTTCACGGAAAAAATGTCCTATACAAGTAAAATATTTTCTTTTACCAGGTTTAATTTTTGTTGCTGCATGTAGAGATAACACATGAAGTGTAAAAGAGTACAATAAGATTTAAAATGGTCCAGCTAATATCCGACAAGCATGAGCTAGATGTAAAAGAAGAATGCAAGTGAATCAAGAATCACATACTGCTATTTCATCCTCAGACCAGCTATCCATGTCTGAAAAATCATCCAGAAGAGTGTCATACTCTGAAGACTCTGGATCAGACCTGGTGCTCAACTGCTGTTGAGGAGATTCCTCGAGCGCCTGCAAAACAGAACTTATCATAAATGCTAAGTGTACTAATGACAAGAAAGTTAGTAGTAGCAAAAAAAATGCTTGCTTGGGACCATTGATTTGTGCAATAAATGGTTAAAGTGAGTTCCCCGGGCACTTTACATCGAACTACAATTTTAGATGAATTTAAAACAGTCTTCCGCTAAAATTACCCACTCTTGAGAAAATAATAAATGATAAAAAAAGAAAAGCAATGTCACCACCATATGATCAGACTTCAATGACCTTCCAGCAACATTATTCATTCCCTTAAAGACACCAGAAGTCATGCTCAATTTGGACCAGTAATTATGTTCAACTTAAGCCAGCAGCCGCAAAACATGACAAAATCTATTATATTCAGTCAAAACGAATCTCCAGCAGCATTGAGAACAATAATGTTATCGATGTTATTCTAGCCACATGCAGTGAAATGTTTTTCACAGAGTTCCAGAATGACTTTAACACAACACTGCTAGTAGGGATCATTTATGGCACGTGCAAAACAAGAACAACTAAACCGGGAAAACCCCCAAACTATAGGGACGAAAATGAGTATTATCCCAATTAAGTAGTGGGATGTTAGATACTCATAAGGATGATCACTGGTGACTAAAGGCATCAGTTATTGCGTGTGTGTGTGTGTGTGTATAAATAAAAACATTTCCAGATGCAATAGATACAAACAGAAAGGCCATACAAATTCATTTAAAAAAAAACAGAGAGGTCATACAATCTAAATGAGAAACTTAATTACATAGATCATCAAGCAATGGAAAACTCATACTCTAGAAATAAAGAAAAAGCATCTGAAAAATGTAAGAAACGAGGCAAGCACTACTCACTGAGTATGTTAAAAGAGTGTTTAATATTGAGTCGGTATCTCCTTCTCCTGCAAGCAAACTTATATATTACACACCATCTCACTGATGTAATGCAAATTAATTGATCCTTCGATTGAATACAAATTTTAAGTACCATTTTCCTCAATTGCCTTGGATACAAAATTTTCTGGAAACCCCATACCAACAAAATGCTTGACCAACTTGGAACGAGAAGCACCTTCTGATGAGCTTGCCTTCAGAGAGATTAAACAATAACTTAAAAAAATATCCGCTGAAATAGATTAGTTTCTAGCAGTTAATTTTCAAGTAAAATTGAGCAGTTGGTTGGCTTTAATAGGTTTGAGAGACGGATATCGTATTGCTGTCGCAGCATATTACTATTACTATTGATGGAGGGTAACACAAAACAGAATGAAGGATCTCTGTTATTTTCTAGAACATTGAGACTGATGATCGAACTCAATGTGCAAAGCAGAAAATAATCGAGGACCTTTAATTATTTATCTTTCCATTGCTCGGCGTCGGGAGTGTATTAGAAGTAAACAATCTTATAAGCATCTTCAGAAACTATATATACCGTTTTCAGCGACATGCTACATGAAATTTTCTATCTAAATAAAACAAAAGATGCTGATGTTTCTTCATACTCTCAGCTTCTTCCTTCTCATCCTACCTCCCATGTCTCAACATAGACAAGACATGAATTGGAAATAAAAAGTGGCAACAGTGGCTTTATTTTGTCCAATTAACGGTAAAATGGTATCAAGCTCTCCACTTACATCAGAAAAGTAAATCAAAAAGGATAACACTAGCTATTTCAGACAATTTCTTACATACAGCAGTTTTTCAATGTTCTCGTATGAGGGAGAAAAAAAGCAGTGAAAAGATTAAACCTGCTGTTATGATGACATCTTACTAATAGCCAAGTCATATGACATTTAATTAAGGTGCTGATTGGGGAAAAATATAGAAAAATTGACTACGTAAAAAAGGATTGCAACTCTACTGCAGAAAACTTATCTTTTTGGTTATGAAACAGACCCGCAATTGAATTTACATATTACATAATTATAAAAACTCAACTTTACCTCCGTACTTCCTAGAATAGCCACTGTGCGATGATTTGTTAAAGTTGGAGAAGTAGATATGGCAGTGTCCGTGAGAACATCCTGTTCATCATCCGTCGTCCAGTCAATGTCAGCAATTTCCTCTCCAGAAGCATTTCCACCCTGCTGATTCACATTGACACATGCGTACTTACCCTTAACAAAGTTGTAGAGAACAAAAACATCTCATTGCAATGAAAGGAAGACATGCAATATCGGATCTTCAGAGGTTGTCAGAATGACATGCAATTGCAAAAGAAATGAAAATGAATATACCATGTTTTCTGAAGTTTGATCAGGCACAGGCATCCAACCTGTTGAGTAGAGGAGTTAACCTGGATCAAACTAAAATTTTGCAACCTATAGACAACAGAATTTTAAATTCCAATAAAGGGCACAACCAGTCTTTAAGCCAAATATATGAAGAATAAAACAATGCAAAGTAGTTAAACTGCAAGAGATGAGAGCGAACATCGGTAAAACCAAACCTCCAATCAATTGGAAATTACATAGACAATTTACTGTTCTCACAACTTCAAAACCAGGTCAACACAAAGAAAAATAAAATGGGAAAAATCGCAAGCACCAATTTAGTTCTTAGTACGCTAAATTTACTTCAATTTCAGAACATGAACTCCCAATAGCTCAAAGATGCAATAAATCAAACAAAGCCCCGAGCTTTCCCCCCTGTGAATCTCAGTCTACGCTCGAAGCACGAAAAGAGAATTAGACCAACGATATAAGAACCTTCTCACCCCTTCCCTTGCATGCTTATCACATCTTTAAACTACCACACGGAGCTCATCATCGGGAAAATAAAGGACCGAGCCTTCCTCGCAAGTGGAAAAGGTCAAAGATCCCTGGAAAATTACCTTATAATCGAAGTTCCACCGAGACCCTTACGGCACACCGAATTAATCAACAATGCACCTCGTTCCTGCAATCAAAATCTGGAAAAAAATTAAAAATTCAAGGAAGAAAATGACAGAATTAAACCAATCGACCAACAATAAAACAACAATCGAAACACTCGAAAAATATGAAAAGAGGGGATCAAAATGCTCCGTTTCTCACAGAGAACACGAACGTACCTGTTGATTCAACACTGCAGAGAGGAAATTGCGCAAAACAAAAAGGAAATCGAGAAAATTGAAGAACGAAGAAGTGGTGCCTCCGAAGCTCCCAATGAAGAGTGAAAGACTTTTCAGTATGATGCATATAACCAGTCCACAAAATCCGAGAAACGAAAACAACGCGCCAAATACCAAATAAAATTAAACATTTTCTCCTTAAATTATAATTTCAATTTAAGAAATTTGGGATTTTCTACTCTTTTTGCATGTTTCTATTTTATTTTATGATATATGTGAATAGATTACTCCTGAATTATTTATTACATATATACATATAAAAATTAAATAATACAATGATAAATCAATAAAGTACATAAAATTTTAATAAATATAGTTAAATTATACATTTTCTTTGTGTATAAAGTCGTTCAATATATTGATTTTCATTAAAAAAAAATACAACTCGTTATAATCCAATAATTGACAATACATATCGTAATATATAAGGAGCCTATAAAAAAAGTTAATTGATTTGACACAATAAAGTTGAGTGTAAGTCACGCTTGGTGATGGAGAGTGTTAGAGGGAACTATGACAAAAAGTGGAGAGCAAATAACATTAATTTTATAATTTTTTAACATAAAAATTGGGTTTTCTCGATTCTTGTGTAAATAATGACAAAAATTTATGTGAGACGTCACAAATCATATTTTGTGAGATAGTTTTTTGGATCATCCATGAAAAAGTATTAATTTTTACTGTGAATATCGATAAATTTGACATGTCTAACAAATAAAGATTCGTGAGACCGTATCACAAGAGACTTACTTGTAAATAAAATCAACACATTTTAGAAATGTAAGTATATTTTTGTATATAAATTAAATAGATTATAAAAAAATATTTTATAATTTTAAAAATATATTTAATCTATCACAAAATTTATGCATGTTTTATAAATTTAATCAATTAAAATAGATTCTCTATTAATACGTTATATAATATACTACGATATATTTTTTTATTTATACTTTTGAACTTTCTATTTTAATATAATATATAAACGTTTCACACAAACATTATTTAATAATATAAAATTGGACTAATTTAAATAAACAGTTTTTTAATAACTCATTTAGCCATTTGTTTTAAAATAGTTTGAAATCCAACTAGTTTACCGGATAAAGCGACGGATTATTCGGTTAGGATAGAATCGTGTTTGGATTATTTAATTTGTATTTTATATGTTTCAATATTTTTCTATTCAAAAATATATCAAATAAATATTTTTCTATTCAAAAATATATCAAATAAGAACTTTTTTATAAATATTTAATTAAAATCATTTTATTTTTTAAAGTAGATGAATTTATAAAAATATTTTAAGAGAAAAGCAATTGGGACAGAGTGGACAGTAACCCAAAAATATAAAAATAAAAATTAAACTCATTCAGTTATCAATCCGGCGTGACTCCAAACTCCGAAGTCTCCAATTGGGAAGATTTAGGGCCGGATTTTTGGATTCTAGGTTTTGGTATAATCCTAAATTTATATGCAAAAGCATATCTCTAGATCTATAGATAGATGAATTTGCATGATATAAATGGTAGTAAGGAAAATGTATTTTGGTATAATAGATAATCGTTTGACTTAATATATTATCAAATTTTTTTTTGACGAGCATGTCACATAAAAATTTTCGAATGCGATTTACATGAGTAATTTGATTTGCAGACTACTACATTACCACATGAGTTTACTCAATGTGCATCGAAAATTAGGTGCAAATTAGCTTTGGGGTTTCATTTTTATATAAAAAATAGTAATAAGAACATAAAAATTATGAATTTTTGGGAGCAAAACCTGCATTTTAGATCAAGACATATCAGATGTCAGAAAGATCTATTGTGATACCTCTTGTCTCACATAGTAAAAATTAAATATTTTAAATGAGTTTATAATGAACTACAATGGACTTATATAGCAACTTGAGTTAATAAAGAGAGGACAAATACGAAGTAGTTGCTATAGAGGCCCATTGTGCAGTCACACAGGGGCGGCCCGAGCTCGAGGCATGACAAAATTGTATCAGAGACGGTCACTGGCAAAGAACACCGAGAAATAAGTGTTATGCGGGGCAAAGTGCTACGTGCATAGGAGTCACCTCTTGAACCTGCGGTACAAAGTGCTACATGACGGTAGCTACTTCTTGAACCTGTAGGAGTCACCTTTAGATTCTCGGCACTAGTGGATCGCGGGATCAGGCCGAGACGAGGACGTCGCGTTCTAAAGGAGGGGTGATAGTGATATCTCTTGTCCCACAGTAAAAATTAAATATTTAAAAATGAGTTTATAATGAGCTACAATGGACTTTTATAGTAACTTGGATTAATCATTCTCGTAAAACGAAGACGAATAATAAGTAGTTGTTATAGGAGCTCATTGCGCAGTCACATAGACGCGAGCCCGAAATCGATGTGTTACATCCATAGTGTTTTCGAATCCAATCAAAGAAAGCAATTCGTCCCCCTCCTCAAGTTCCGGAGGGTGGCTTTTCACTTGCTATTTCAACGTCGTCAGCAAGCTACAGGTTTTCTTTTTTCGATTAAAAAAAATTAAATATTTACGTTACGCTGGACGCTTGACTCTTACCCTTGTACCTTGATAAAGATATTTCAATATTAATTAAGGTACACGAACTTTTGATTAAATATCGCATTAATATATGAATTTTACCAATTATCAATAAATTGATACATACATGTTAAATCGCAAAATTCATGTGAGACGATCTCACAAATCAATATTGTGAGACATATATTTAATTTTATTTGGACTACTCATGAAAAAATATTATTTTTATATAAAAAATATTACTTTTATTGTAAATATGAATGAGGTTGACTTGTCTCACGAATAAAAATACGTGAGATTGTCTCACAAAAAGCTAACTCATGTTAAATTGGGGTCAATTTTTACGAAAGTTTAATTAAAATATCAACTTTACCTTTTTTTTATCAAAAAATTATATATTTATAATTTACTTGAAATATGTACATTTAGATGTTATTAATTATATTGCACTACACAGATAAATAATTTTAAATAACTAAATTGATCAATGTAGAAAATGAATTAGATATATGTGTTATTTGGCTAAATTTTTTATTTGTTCACGCTATGCAAATTTATCATTAGGCATTTTTTGAAAAATGCTCAAAATAAATAATATTAATTGATATGTTGTTCATATGTTGTTGTTGGGCATCCTGTGGACGCCGCGAGATGTTCGTACAAATATCTTAAAATAATTAATATAACATGTTTCTCTATCCCGTGAATATGTGATTATGCAAGCGATATGACGTTCCATAAGATGTTCACCCGAACATCTTGGAGCGCCCGTTGTTGCCCACCTGGTGATGGGGCAAACTTGCATATCTATCTATATATCAATGCAAAATATTAGAAAATGACTTGAGTGTTATAATATGCTAACCATAGCGAGATAAAACACAAATTTATATATCAAGTTTCTATGTAAAGACATGTGACGATTCTTCAATTTAAGTAAACATGATGTCTCATGACGAGAAAAACAGTCTTATCGAATTCGGTTAAATAATTTTGACATGAATATATTTAACATCGAGCTCGATTTATGAATAAATTTTTCTTTATTATATGACTCATATTATAGCTGGAACGTCCATGAAGGTTACTCATCTATATTTTTTTTAATATCAATATTTAAAAATAAATAAATACATTGAAGTTCACGCAATTAATGAGCCAAATCTTTTGTAATAAATATAAATCGCCAGACAATTATGATTGCATGGAACGACCATTTTTATCTGTTGTATATATATAAGTTCCATACCCTTCACAAACGCATGCACGTGACAGATCAGCATGAAGACATATATCTCTCGTTTCTTTTTGTTTTGATTACCTTGTATTTCTCTCATTTCGTCTCCCAACTTTGTCATGCCGAAGAAGGTGAATCACAATCTGGCAAAGCTAGCTGGTGGTAAGTCCGTTTTTGATGTGATTGATTTTGGTGCTCGATCGAGGTAACTCGACATGAAATTTGCTTTGAGAACACTCGTCATTCATCTTTTTTTCGATAATTAGTTGTTTTGATCAATATATACATGCATGCAGATGATCCTAGTTGCCTTTAGTAAAAACGTGATGATAAGTGGAATAACGTTGACGAACAGTCCTAGGATGCACATTTTCGTTTTTAGTAGCCAACAAGTTGAGATATCTAACGTTAAGGTGTCGTCTCCCAGAAACAGTCCCAATACCGACGGGATCTATGTTTCCAATACTCAACACGTTCGCATTCATCACTCCAATATATCTAGCGGTACTAATTCTTCTAATCCATCGTGAGTCTAATTAATTTTGATTTGCCCCAATTCATCACATATAATAATTCATTATCCAGGAGATGATTGCGTCTCGATACAAACCAGATGCGCGCGATGACATAAGAGTGTACAATGTGCATTGCAATCCAGGACATGGATACAGCATCGGACATACAGATCTGCATATTCTTCTTGACTGCAGCGAGAGCCAAGGTTGAAGAGACATCACGATTCGCAGCGTAATAACATTAAAACCGATTGATCCTGGTGCTATGGTCAAGCCAAATTGTTCCCATGCTTACGGTCAAGTGCTCGCTAGGCCGTGGCGGAGCCAGGAATCTGGCGCTACCCGGGTTAGAATTTTAAACTCTAACATCCTTTAATATTTTAAATTGATCTACCTGGGCTAATATCAAATTTATCCAAAAGTATACAAAAATTTACATATAGATTTTTTTAAAAAAATTTGGACCACCTGGACTAAAGCACGGGTACAAGGGGCTGTACCTCCGCCCCTGTCGCTAGGAACCCCTTCACCTCCCTTGGGTGGTTGCCTGCTGGTAGCAAGGAACTTGAAGTCGCCGGAGAATTGCCGATGAACAGAGAGCGAGTAGGGCATTTGGACACTTTTAGGCTTGAGCCGCATGGTTTGAAGTTTATGATAGTTTGATTTCGAGACAGAATAAATTAAGTTTACTATTTATGTAATAAAAAGACATATGATGATTGTTCACGTCAATGACTCCAATACTTGGAGATGTATATATTCTGATCCAAGAACCTATAATTATATATGTCTAGCTAGGAAATAAAAAAAACTACATTTCCTAAAAAATGAAAAGACAATTGATTCCCATTGTTTTGTTAAATGACAATTTATTGTTCGTAATCAATTATTTGGAAACTGTATATTGTGTTATGATTTTGGTCATTTATGTTAGTCTTGTATTTTATTTTTTATTTACAATTTTAGTCGTTACGATTTTGAAGGATCAATATATATCATGTAAATTAAATTTTATTTGTGGAAAAACTCTGTGATCATGGAAAGGAAAATTTAGAGATGCAAAGTGAAGTGAATACTTCATTTGTGGATGCANTAAAATTAATGCCGATTTTATTGCTGATTTTTATGAGCATCAATCGTTCTTTATAATCTAATGAAGTTGACTAGCTACCTTCGAATATCCTAAGGTGTTATGGAAGATTATTGTTTAATATATTCAAATCTATAAATCAAAAGATATTATAATATAATATAATTATTATGGAAGATAAAAAATGGTCGATGCATTACAATGCCACTTAATTCAATTTTAAGCCACAAAAATGTGTTTGTGGCGAGGGATTGACTAGACAACATTACATGCATGGTAGTGGAGCCATTAACTTAGCAAAAATACAAGTAATTATAGATATAATAAGTTCAACATAAATCTTTCTCCAAAATTTATTTGTCCATTTCGGAAATTAAATAGAGTAAAACAAACTAAATATTAAAGTGATTTCAAGTTTGGACCTTAATTATTGTACATAAAGTAGCTTAATTAAGCACACAATGCATTATTATAAGCTTACTTTGGACAACATTACATGGGGAAAAATATTCGATGACTTCTAGCTAGAACATGGTTTGATTTAGACTCATAAATTTTAACTATGCGTGTAATGTTTTGTGGTTAATGAATATTATTAATTAGTTTTTTTTTTTCGTTAACTTATTCAATTTCGGATTTTGGTTCAATAAGTTTTCAAATTTTGGTACTTTAATTTCAATTTTCGGCTTGATTCATTAATTATCGACGTGTCACCAAAAAAATATTGACATGACATGAAAAATATATTTCTTCGTATGGTACTCCTCAATCCTCGTTATGAGTATGGATTACTGATCAGGACCAATTTTGGAATGAGTCATTTAATGTGAATAAATTAGTTTTAATTTAAGGCAAAAACTTGTGTGAGACGGTCTCACGGGTCGTATTTTGTGATACGTGTCTCTTATTCGGCTCATCCATGAAAAAATTTTATTTTTTATGCTAAGAATATTATTTTTTATTGTGAATGTCGGTAGGATTGACACGTCTCACAGACAAGAGACCGTCTCACAAGAGACCTACTATTAATTTAATTACTAAAGTGTAGACAACATATCATAATCCAATACAAGGGAGATTGTCCCTTTCTGTAATTCATCGCTAAGACTTTTGTTGTGTGGATACGAACGTTTGAAACCTAATTCGACACGCCATTTCATTAAATCACTTGTCTAAACCTATGTGTCTCTTTTTCAACACTTGTTCGAGTCTTCAAATAATACAAGCCTATGCGTAGGATAAAAGAATAAACGAACTTCAATTTTATATATAATATTTAAAAGTTTTAAATTAACACTAATCTTGTTATAATTTGCAAAACCTATAATTTTTCTTTATGCAGACGGATTATATATATATACTACTTACAAAATATAAAAGTACTACGTTTTATTTTTCAAGTGTTTCGATGTCTTTAATTTGATATCGACAACTCTTGTGTAACGCTTCTCATTTCAAAATTTGGAATGTGAAAATATGACTAGTAATAGTTTATATATATTAATTAATAAATAAATGAAAAATTAAGATTAAACATAACCACAAAGGATGAGAAGATATTATAATTATTGACGAGTTAGTTCCGATCTTATTATTATTATTTGTTTTTTTTTAAAAAAAGATTTGCAATATCAAGTAACGTCGATCGAGTTAGGTTGCCAATCTTATTTTAT
>NC_133322.1:1478941-1517644 GCF_012295235.1 Primulina huaijiensis
GAGAGAGAGAGAGAGAGAGAGAGAGAGAGAGAGAGAGAGAGAGAGAGAATTAGGGGCTTTCCTTTTCGGTATTTATGTTTGAAGTGCTCCATGTTTCCGGGGCAATCCGGAGTTCGGGTGGAGAACTAGCATGAATTTACTTGATTTTCAGGTGGTTGATCTCTTTTGCATTAATGGATGTGTTTCGGTTAGAGGTAAATATAGTATTCTTTGTCACCCTAATAAATTCGTAGCGTAACTTCAAGTGGTTTTTCCACTGATCAATGCTGAAATATAGAAGCCTTGGTTTTGTCTTCTTATATGCATTTTAGATGCATATTCTATGATGTGTTTCATAACAGGGTAATCAGTTATGAAGTATTTAAATGCATTTTTTCAAGAAGGATTTTCCTTTGGACTTGGTGTAGCAAGCGGTTAGATAACGGATAGAAATTTAGAAAGCATTTTGATGACATCGATTTGTTTATGGTGTCCCCATTTAGTTGGTCAATTTATGTTTTTAAATCTGTTTTGGGTTAATAAGACAACTTTCTCGCATTTAATGAAACCTCTTTTTATGATTTTCTATTTTCTTCATCCCAAGGATATATAATTCAATGTTCCTCCAACACATTAGCTTCATGTTATAATCACTCATCATGATATGAGACTCTTTAGGCGTCTATGCTATGAATTTTATGACCACGCGGCAGTCAAGTACTACAGGGAATTAATTTTTTTTTTATATATTTTATATTAATATGAAACTTCTATTTTTCTCGATATTTATGTTTTGACGCACATGCTTTGTCTGCGCGTTCCATCAGCATTTCCCTTGGTATTTTCTTATAAGTTCTGTCGTGACTTGCTCTCAAATATCCTATGTTCTGAAGAAATTACAATCACAGATTGTGCAGATATATTTTGTTGCAGCTCGATGCTGGTGGCAGCATGCAGATAATTGTTGCAAGAGATGCAAAGGTATCATTCTGGTAGCTGCACCAGTGCAGTTAATAGCAGTGCAATTAGTGGGATACAAGCAAGGGAAACATCCCGTGCTGATCCGGCTGCAGTCCCTCCCAATTTTTCTCTGAATTCGAGGTAATTAATTCTATAATCGGCTATGCATCATGAATCTTCACGTACATGGATTTACGTATTGTGTAGTGGAGTCTCAGTTGACAATTGCTGAAAGTTGGATAAGCAACTGCTCATTGTTGTTTGTAGAGTTTATCTACCAGAAAATCGATTCTATAGTAGATCAAAAACTCAATTGCACAAAACCCTTTTCGATCAGAATATTCAATTAAGAATCCGCATGACAAACCATATATCAATGACAGAAAGTAAGAACATTGGAATTTATGCGGTTCGGCCACTACATTGGACCTACATCCACGGGAGGCTCTACTATGAACAATGTCTTTGGATTACAAGTACAAGCACTCGTACAAATTCACCCAGTTTCTCACTTTTTCTCCATAAGGAAAAACTCTCAGAAGTTCTGATGTACTTCTTGAATCTTGAAGATGATAACAGTCCTTCGGTCACTTTGTATTGGACTCACTCTCTTCACCTTATGTATACTGAACTTGGTCCACGGAGTTGCATCCCTCAGTAACCTATATAAACTGTGATGTGTCTCAACTGATTGTTAAGCTTTAGCAGCCAATTTCCCAACTCTTTCCGCTACCCAGTTGCCAACATAGTTACTCTCGGCTCGACTACGCAGTCCACAGAGTTGGATTGACACTTTTTAATCCTTTCTTTCGAGTTTGTGACATTAGATCGCATTGTTAAGCTGTTATGTCAAACATCAGGGAATTCGGAACCGATAATTCTTTTCTCATCGATGATGACAGGTTTCTATTTGATTCAATTAAAATTTATGTCATACGAATAATGAGTTTCTGATTCTTTAAATGTTTTCCCCTCCAAGAAAGTGGCATTTCTTTATCTTTTTGGTCCCTGAGCTTCTTAACACGTGACTGGCAAAGCCTTATAACGCCTTAAGATTATTGTCAATTATTCCAGTATTGGGATATTATGAAACCTGACAGAACACTTAAAAGTATATCCGAGAATTTATACACACCGCAGAGTCATACTACCTAAAATACGTAGACAAGTGTTTGACATATTTCTTATGCAACGAACAAAGGCATCACACGACTGTTTGTCCTTCTCAATACTTTGGCACATCATGTTTTACCTGGTACCCCATGTTGAATGGTACTAAATTGTGTGAAGTAGAGACTAGAAAATGCTAAATATTTAAGTATCAATGATCCAATTATGGAACATGGATTTTTTTAACTATCAAGAAAAGTTTTTCGGTCATCGCCAGATTTGGAATGTTTAAGCTGCTGCATACTCAGATTGTGACACGTGTTTATGCCTTTCTTTATTCTTATATTCCGGAAACATACGATTTTTGTGCACATATGCTCAAGTTGATTATCAGTTTCCTATTTGTGTATGCTATTAAATGTTTGAAGGGCACATTGTAGAATTTTGAGAATCCATTCACATGATAGGATGTTCACAGATTGAGTTGGTAAACAGTGGGTATTAGATTAATTGACTTTGTTACTTTATTTAGAAAGTGAATGAAATTTTATTGTTCTTATGCTATTTCTCCTTCTGATGGTTTGACTATAATCAGAGGCGTGCTTTACTTTTTTTGTATTTACGATTAACAACAATTACTCTTCATATTAAATATATTTCGATGTGTTCACGGATTCCCATTGAATCCTTATATCGATCTTAATAGCTGTTTTTAGTTTGAAAATGTTTCACCTCACGCGTTCCTAAAATCTTTGGGTATCCTTTTAAAAAATAAAAATCTTTGGATATCACCTTGTCTGAAATTGCAAAATCTGTCTTTTGTACGTGGTAACTACTGTAGTCGCTGTGACTTGAGAAGGGTTGCATAAAAGGGACAAGTTTCCCATGGTGGTGGGAATTTTTTCTTGTTGAAATTGGCCTCACCTTTATTTATAAATTAGATGCTGCTTTGGTTTTGCCTTTTCGTAGTGATGTGTGATCCTCTTGCATTTAAATGCATGCCAGCAGACTCTGGCATGTTTGGTATTGAAGCAGTTACCTGGTTAACTCACGCTTCCGTCTCTCTGTATCGTAAGTTTATGTCAAACAAATGTAATGGTGTCGATATGATGGTTTACCTGGTAGGGGTGGCATGTCAAAAGTCACCTCTTAAGTTTGATAATTTTCTGTGTGAGTATTATCTGGTGAAGTCACGTTGTTTAATAATTTATTTCACCCTTGAATAAGATGTTTATGTTTTTTTAATAGGCGCTCATCACAGCTCGCACCGTACAGATTGAGGTGTGATAAAGAACAATTGAATTCACGGTAAGTTCCAAGTAACATGGCTTCTTTTCAGTGATTCCTCACATTTTCCGATTTTGCATGGGCAAATAATTTTTTTGCTTCTTTTTTCTTGTTCTCTATATGTAACTGACTAACTGCTGAGTTAAAACATTAGAAAGACCATTATGCTTTGTTTTATCGTCCTCGTCCTGTTTTATATTCTGAGGATTGTTTCCAAGTTTGTGCACAACGTTTTGCTATTGTTGTTATCCTACTTAGTCTTTATTTGATGTTTGTAGGCTTGGGCCACCCGACTTCCATCCGCAATCTCCAAATTGTCCTGAGGAAGCACTTACCAGGGAGTATGTGCAATCTGGTTACAGAGAGACGGTTGAAGGACTTGATGTAATTTTTGCAACTCCTTTGTTCACATTAGGTCTCTCATTGCTTTTTCTTCATTTATCCTCATATCTAGTTTCTGTGGTTGAACTAAATCAGGAAGCCAGAGAAATTTCACTATCACAGGTTGCTGCTTTTACAAAGCCTATCATTCTCAAAAGCAAAGAGGTATGACATGAAAATACGAACAAGAAGAAATCCCTTATTGTTCGGTATATTCAACGACTTTACAAGCACACTTGTTATTTGCTTTCATCTGTAATCATGGTTGGATTGAATTGAGAAATCTAAATTTATATGCAGACCATTAGAAAATGTCACAGAGCCATCAACGAGTCTCGTGCTCAAAAGCGCAAGGTGTTTCACTTCTTCCCCACTCATCCTCAAAGTTGACAGAGAGATCTTTTTCCATTTCATTTCACACAATAATTTTACACGTTGTATTTGCTTCTTGTGATCTGTGTAGGCTGGCCAAGTTTATGGTGTTCCACTTTCTGGTGCATTATTAACTAAATCTGGCATCTTCCCCGAGCAAAGATCATATGGGGAGGACTTCCGAAAGAAATGGATTGAGGTTTGCGTGCTCTATTTAATGTGTGAACTTGCTGCATGAATTGATATATTCATTCTATTCTTATTCTGTCAAGTGTTCTCTGATTTTAGATGACACTGTTGCGAACATGGATATTATTTTGGTTGAAAAGTATGAAAGCAAGCCTTTAATGAACAAACTTTTGCTAGCTTTACAACATTTGTGCAAATTATCTGTATGATTTGCGATTTACTTATATGACTGCATTTATTCTATTCTGGTTAAATAACAAAATTGGATTCCCTTGAATTATTCGGTGCATCATGCATTGCTCTTGAATGGAAAGGTCCTATTGCTTATTTGTTTCTATATGCATATGTTTTTAGATGTGAAACCATGTTTGCATGTTGAAATTATATGATGATGCTGTTACGTGTTTCTTTTCCACTGCCTATTATGCTTCATGTGATTTTGATTTTAGTTTTATCAAAATGTCCAGCAAAGCAGTTTTGATATAACATTTGAGCCCTTTGGCAGGGTTTGTCTCAACCACATAAAAGATTACGTGTGTTGGCTGACCATGTTCCTCATGGTTATAGAAAGAAATCACTTTTTGAAGTTCTAATTAGAAATAATGTTCCTTTACTGAGAGCAACATGGTTCATCAAAGTAACCTATCTTAATCAGGTATGGATCCTTTAATAAGGGAAAAAATAATTGCAAGATATTTCTTTTACTTAGTTAACTTTTACTTCATTGAAAGATGGATTATGGTTTAATCATGAAGGTTCGCCCGGCCACTTCCAATAGCTCTTCAGGGTTGCATGACAAAATCCATTTGACACGTTCAGATCAATGGACAAAAGATATTATCGAATATTTGCAGCTTCTCTTGGATGAATTTATTACAAGAAACAATTCTCATTCATCTTTAAACTTTCGTGATCGGTCGTCACAAATGGTTTATGCTGGGTCAGCACAGCAAATTTCATCAGTCATGGACGGCGAGGAACCTTCTCTCTACACAAAATGGTGGTACGTGGTTAGGATTATTCATTGGCATCATAATGAAGGACTGCTTGTCCCTTCTCTTATAATTGATTGGGTCCTCAATCAACTACAGGTATAGCTCCTTCCCTGTTTGTTTTCGATGTGTGGGAAATATTTGGCTTGTGTTGAATTTGTTTTCTTCTGGGTTTTAATGCGTTAAAATCATATTGCTGCAGGAAAAGGAATTGCTATGTGTCCTGCAGTTGTTATTGCCCATAATATATGGTGTGATAGAAACAGTGGTTTTATCTCAGATTTATGTGCGCACTTTAGCGGGGATAGCGGTTCGTTTCATCCGAGAGCCTTCTCCTGGAGGTTCTGATCTTGTCGAGAATTCTCGGCGGGCATATACTCTTTCTGCTGTTGTTGAGATGCTTCGATATTTAATCTTAGCTGTACCCGATACTTTTGTTGCATTGGATTGTTTTCCTTTGCCAACGAGTGTGATAAGTCATATGGTAAATGATGGAAGTTATTTATCAAGAATAACCAAAGATACTGGAAAGCCGAGGGATGGGAAAATTGAAGTTGCTAGAGTTCATAAAGACAAAAATCCAGAAGTTCAATTGGAATCCTTTTCCTTTCATGGCATTGTGTCATCTATTAAAAAACGTGCCAATATCTTATCTAGAACTGCCAGACCACATCATCCTGGTCATAACGCGGCTAAAGCCTTGCAGCTATTGGACCAAGCTCTCATGCATGGAGATATTGGAGTTTCTTACAAGTTGCTCTTTGAAAATCTTTGGGATGGACCTGTTGCTGAACGATGGCTTGCAGAAGTGAGCCCCTGTTTGCATATGTCACTGAAATATATTGATACAGTGAATTCATCATTACTCTGTTCTGTCTTCTTCATTTGTGAGTGGGCAACTTGTGAATTTAGGGATTTTCGTACTGTTCCTCCTCATGGATTGAAATTCTCTGGTAAAAAAGACTTCTCTCAGATATTTTTGGCTATGCGACTTCTAAAATTAAAGGCGAGTAATATTCAAAAATATCATTGCTGCGATCGGACTAGAAAAGATTTTTCAGGTAGTTTTGAGAGCCCTAGTCCTTTGCACGATGTTATTGTATGTTGGATTGATCAACATGAAGTACATAATGGAGAAGGTTTTAAGCGACTGCAACTTTTGATAAGAGAATGTATGGTGTCTGGTATCTTTTGCCCCCCGGTATATGTCAGGCAGCTGATTGTAAGTGGAATAATGGATGGGAATGGTTCTATGACTGACCTGGAAAGATGTAAGAGACACCACAAAATCTTAAAGCAGTTGCCACCTCCCTATGTAATGGAAGTTTTGAAAGAAGCTCATATTGTTGAATCACCTGAAATTTTGGAGGCAATGAATGTGTACTCAAATGAACGCCGACTGGTACTTCATAGGCTATCAGGACACAATAAAACTACAGCCAAGATAAACATTTCTGAGAAGAAAAGAAAGGATCGTCGTGGTTCTCAAGTTGGAAATGCCTCTTCATCTTCTATCGATCAATGGTGTTTAAAGGGAACATCCTATTCATCAAGCACAAATGTTGACAATGATACTCAGCTAGAAGAATTAAAGGCTTCCATCTCTGCACTATTGCAATTTCCAACTTCATTCTTGACAGAAGCTGGAGTTGATGAATCTCAAGGTAGTCTGCAGAAGCCGGTTGGGGAAAATAGTAAATCAGATGTCACTGAAGAAATAGCCGGATGTGAAGAATGCAGGAGAGTGAAGAGACAAAAATTGAGCGAGGAACAGAGCTGGTACGCACAGTCAAGTTTAGCGGATGAAGAAGAATTATGGTGGGTTAGAAAGGGTATGAAATTTACAGATACATATAAAGCAGAACCACCTCCCAAGCCTGTCAAGTTGGCATCAAGGGGTAGGCAGAAATCTGGCCGTAAAACTCAAAGTCTTTCACAATTAGCTGCTGCCCGAATTGAAGGTAGCCAGGGAGCATCCACGAGCCATGTGAGTGAAAGTAGGATAGGGTGCCCACACCATAGAATTGGTTTTGATGATGTGGCAAAATCAGTTGGGACCAGAAAGCCACACTCTGTAGATGTTGTTTCAATAGGAAAACTGCTGAAGCAGATGCGATTTCTAGAGAAGAGGACAATGGCTGTATGGTTGATATCCTCTGTAAAGCAGCTTATAGAAGAGGCTGAAAAGACTGCAACCAAGATTGGTCAATATGGTAGGACTTTTCAGGCTGCTGAAGATCGATGCTCCACTCGATGGAGGCTTGGTGAAGATGAACTATCAGCAATTTTATACATCATGGATGTTTGTAATGAATTAGTTTCAGCAACAAGATTTCTCTTATGGTTGTTGCAAAAACTTCCTGGCAATACTAGTTCTACCACCCCAACTCACGGAAGAAATACCCTGATGCTTCCTAGAGCGGCGGAACACCATGCTTGTGAAGCGGGGGAGCCATTTCTTTTATCATCCATACGAAGGTTTCCTTTGGATTTCTATGCTCTTTTTCTTCCTATTTTTAATTGCCTATAAACATTTTATACTTTTTTAGAACTCTGTAGACCATGAATTAAGGTTAGCCGGAAAAACCTCTGCCGAGGGAGCATGTCCTTTTAAGTATTTGAAACCGAAAAATAGCCAGTCCTAATAATTCCTTGAAATTTTGAATGGCTAGCCTCACGACAAAACCATCACAGGTGTGTCGGAAATGGAGATGGAAGGAAGTTAAGAGAAAACAGCAACTAAAATTAAGAGGAAATCTGTTTGAATTGCAAAGTTGGAGGTATTGGTTGGTGTTTGCAATAATGCAACCCTACTTATACCTGAGCCTCAAATCCAGATTTTTTTCTTAAGTCCCAATGGAGGAAATTATGCTTCGTTTACTTGCTTTCCATTTCCCAGAAACCAAATCTAGTGTTTAAGAAGATTACAAAACTCCTATTTAAAATTTGAAGGAGTGAGAATGAAATAGTTGTTCAGGAAGGGTAGCCATGGTAATTTTTATGCTGGGAAAGAAGGGATACATACATCTTTTTCAACAGCAAGTTGTACAATATTTGGAATATGTGTTTTATCTTTTTATTTTTTGAATGTCCTATAAGATGTACTTATAAATCATGTGAAATGGTTATTTTATTCGATATTATTTCTACTCCTTCAAACAAATGTCTATATTTTGTTTCTCATCCTTCGATCTACTTTTTGAAAATAAAGTCATTCTTCATTGTCTATGCGGTTATGGTCATCGATCTCCCTCCATCTCAATGAGTTATTTATTCCTCTGGTTCAGGTACGAGAATATAATTGTCGCAGCTGATCTTATACCTGAAACCTTGTCTGCCACAATGGATCGTTGTGCTTCTGTCTTGGCTTCTAATGGCCGGCTTTCTGGTTCACCAACTTTAGTTTATGCTCGTTATCTTTTGAGAAGGTATAGCAATGTAGGTAGTGTTGTTGAATGGGAGAAGACCTTCAAATCTTCTTGTGATAAAAGACTTGGTTCTGAACTTGAATCTGGAAGATCTTTGGAAGGGGACTGTAGCTTCCCCCTTGGAGTCCCCAACGGTGTGGAAGATCTTGATGATTATTTCCGGCAAAAGATAACTGGTGTTCGACTGTCTAGAGTTGGGTTGAGCATGAAAGAGATTGCACAAAGAATTGTAAATGAATCTTCTCACTACTTTTACAACAAAGATAGAAAGCCTTTTGGACCTGGGACAAACAAAAATTCTAGCATGGAGAAGTGGGATGATGGCTATAAGATTGCTCAACAGTTAGTGGTGGGGCTGATGGACTGCATGAGACAAACTGGTGGAGCTGCACAGGAAGGCGACCCTTCACTGGTGTCATCTGCTATTGCCGCAATTGTTAATAACGTTGGACAATCGATTGCTAGAATTCCTGATTTAGTGGCTAGCAATTATCACCTAAATGCTCCTTCCCCTTCCCCTTCTAGCCCACTACATGTTGCCCGACGGCTTTTACGTGTACATATCACATGCCTATGCATATTGAAGGAAGCACTCGGGGACCGCCAAAGCCGGGTCTTTGAGGTTGCTCTTGCTACAGAAGCTTCCTCAGTTCTCATGCAAGCTTTTGCCCCTGGGAAAGCTCCTCGTAACCATGTTCAGCTGTCTCCTGATGCCCATGACTTTGATACAAATTTAACCAACGAAAGTGCAAACCATTTTAATAAAGGGATTCTTGGAAGAACTGCGAGAACTACGGCTGCTGTTTCTGCACTCATTATTGGGGCAATTCTTCAAGGAGTCGCTAGCCTGGAGAGAATGGTTTCCCTTTTCAAATTGAAGGAAGGGTTGGATCTAATTCAGTTGGCAAGGAGTTTGAAATCCAATGCGAATGGAAATGCACGCTCGACGGGGGTTTTAAAGGTGGAAAATTTGATTGAAGTTTCTGTGAACTGGTTTAGGGTGCTTGTGGGGAACTGCAGAACTGTTTCAGATGGATTCATTGTTGAGCTCTTGGGTGAAGCCTCGATTGTAGCTCTTTCCAGAATGCAGCGGATGTTACCTGTGGACTTAGTTTTTCCTCCAGCCTTTTCCATATTTTCTTTTGTCATATGGAGGCCCATCCTGGATGTTAGCATTGGAGTACGTGAAGATCTTCATCAGCTTTATCAATCCATGTTTGTCACAATGAGTGATGCCATAAAGCACCTGCCATTTCGTGAGATATGTCTTAGGGACACTTGTGGGTTATATAATCCCATGTCAGCGGATACCCTTGTCTCTGAATTTGTGTCCGTGCTAGAATCTATTGGTTCAGACATCAGTTTTAAAATTGCTGTCATGATCCCTCTCCGTTCTAGGCTTTTTCTTGATTCCCTCATAGATTGTAAAATGCCGCAGCCTGTGATTAAATTGGATGATGGGAATTGGATCTCTAGTCAAGGTGAGTTGAAAAAACTTTGTGCAGACAATGTGAAAAAGCTTATGGGCAAACTTATACATGTTTTGGATACCCTTCAACCTGCTAGATTTCATTGGCAGTGGGTTGAGCTCAGGCTTCTGCTAAATGAGCAGGCTATCAATGAAAAGATGGAAAATGACATCCCCTTGACAGAGGCTATAAGATCTTTCTCGTCTGGTTCTGACAAACATGCTGCTTCTGAAAATGAGAGCAATTTTGTCCAAATCATCCTCACCAGGTTATTGGTCAGGCCTGATGCTGCGCCCTTGTTCTCCGAGGTTGTCCATCTTTTGGGGAAGTCACTGGAGGACTCCATGCTCTCACAGGCAAAATGGTTGTTGAGAGGCTGGGAAGTTCTCTATGGGAAAAAATCAATTAGACAGAAAGTAATAAATATTGCTGCTGAGCTGAAAGAACCCTGTATGAAACCCCAGTTCTGGAAGCCATGGGGATGGTGCCCTCCTGATTCAAATCCAGTGATCAACAGAGCAGAAAAATGGAAATCTGAAGCTGGTGCCCTTGAAGAAGGAGAAGTGGTAGATGATGGATCTGACTTTAATCAGTTTGGAAAAGGACCTGGGATTTTGGATGTGGAAGGCTTTATTGTCAGTCAGCAGCACGTGACCGAGAGAGCTCTTATCAAACTAGTTCTCCCGTGTTTGGATCAAGGCTCTGATGACTTGCGTAGTAATTTTGCTAGTGAAATGATCAAGCAGATGAGTAATATTGAACAACAAATAAATACAGTTACTCATGGCATTGGAAAGCAAGCTGCAGCACCCGTTCCTACAATAGGAAGTCCTGCAAATAAAAGTAGCACCAGGAAGAGTGGGAAAAGTGGCAGTCCTGGAATATCCAGACAATCGACTGGGTCAGCTGATACTGTTCCACCTTCTCCCGCGGCATTGCGAGCCTCCTTGACGTTGCGATTGCAGTTCCTTCTCAGATTATTGCCTCTTATTTGTGCTGACAGGTAGTTTTAGTTTTTATTTTTGTCGAAACTCAAAAAGAAAATAAAAATGTAATGAAGAAAGGATAGAACATAACCCAGGATTTACGAAGTTCGGTCATAAAGGCTCACATCCACTATGCAATGCATAATGGATATGTTTGGCATGATGAAGTGGATGACCCTTGATTTTTCAATTTCCGTTCTGAAACAATTATTCTGTGGGTAGACGTCGTTGAATTTGCTTGTATTTTCAGCAAAAATATGTTTTTCTTCCTTATTTGCGGCTAATTATCTAACCTGTTCCCCAATGTTATTTTTTTAGGGAGCCTTCAGGACGTAATATGAGATATACCCTTGCTCTGGTGATTTTACGCCTCCTTGGAAGCAGGGTTGTGCATGAAGATGCCGGTCATTTTGTTAATCCTGCTTTTGTTTCATCTAAAAGAGATGTAGACTCTTTTATGGAGATTTCATCAACTGCTGCTGTACTTTTATCTGGGGATAGTTTATTTGATTGTTTACTGTTAGTGCTACATGTGCTATTGAGCAGCCATCAGCCAAGCTGGTTGAGGTTTAAGTCTGAATCCAAGCCTACTGAATGCAGTAAGGAGTATGCTGTTTTTGATCGTGAAGCGGCTCAAAGCATGCAGGTACTTATTATTTAACCTGCCAATTATTAGTGTGCTTTCTGATTTCCCTCCAGTTAAAATATTGTGTTAAAAGTGCTAGGGAAGCAAGTGAATCGAGTGGAACTGATACTACTTTTTTTTAATCATGTTTGAGTTTGAAGCTCTGCCCGAATCCCAAAAAAGAGTTATTTAGGCTTGAACTTGGCTTGACTTAGATATTCGGATTCGAGGTTGATTTGTTCCATCCATAATTATTGAGAAGTAAAACTTGAATCATTGCTCGTTCCATCTTAAGTATGCTATATATATTATTAATAATAATTAATAAATATATGAAAGCTGCAAGCTATTAGCAAAAATTGCTCTAAAAAATTCGGTTAACAAAAATATCATAAATGTCATAGCTTTATTCAAGCTGAATAATTTCGAACACGAATCGAGTAAATTCGATTCAGCTTGGTTCATTGGCATCACTGTTGAGGTCTACTATTGTCTTGTATTGCAAGCTTATCTCCAGAGGTCACTATAGTTAACGGGTCGAATATTTATGTATTAAGAGTTAAAACTCATGTCATGGGACACTAAGCCTTCTTTATCATGTATTGACGCAGAATGATTTGGATCGCATGGAATTACCACAGACCATTCGGTGGCGCATTCAAACTGCCATGCCGATTCTTCGTCCCTCTGTTCAGTGCTCAATCTCTTGCCAACCCCCATCAGTTCCATCCGATGCCCTTGCTTTTCTACAGCCCAGCCATTCATTAACCATGTTAAATCGTAGTAATACAAGCCCGCCTCAGAGGAATACAGTCTTGCCAAGTCGTTCCACCCCAAATGTGAAATCCAATCTGCAGTCATTGCAGCAAGACCTTGAAATGGAGATTGACAGATGGATCCTGTTAGAGGATGGAGCTGGATCGAGCCATCCTTCAGTCAGCTCTGCTGGAATTAGTGGCACTGATTATACTAACTTAAAGGCATCCAATTGGCTCAGGGGGGCAGTGAGAATGAGGAAAACAGATCTCACGTATATTGGAACAGTAGATGAAGACAGCTGATTCAACTAAAATTCATTTTTGAATTGTTTTGTGACAAAGTTTCCCCAGGTCGCCGACTGAGAACCCCTCGTGTTTCATGCACATCTCCCGGCCATGACGCTCGGGGTGTGAGGGGGTGTTGGGGCGTGACATTGGTGGCCCACCCGGGTGCTGCTGCAAGGCTCCTTGTTAATTGGGGGGGTGGGTGGCGGTATCTGAGTTATTACATTATCCTGGATTTCCAGGGTATGGAATTTCAGGTACTGCTCATCAGTCATCACTAACCCTTTGTCTTTTACTATTCTGGACTGCAATTCTTGCCACAATTCAGAGGTGGTTGTATATATATAGATAAGGGTTTTCCTTTCTTTGAGCTGAGTCTGATGTACCAGGTACAATTTGTAGCTTCTTCCATGCTCAGCTATATTTTGTTACAATTAGTCTCTTAGTTATGAATTGTGGCTTCTTGATATTCGCAGTCTCTGTTTGGTTTGATGCTTTTGTTGGATATATATCTGAAAAATCTCGTAAATTTAGGGAGGGAAACAGGAATTTGACTTTTACATTGCAGTTATTTCTGCTGCTTCCTACCGGATGAGTTTAAATGTTAGCACGAAACGGAAGCAACAACCAAGAAATGGGGGAAAGTGGGAGGAAACCTTGTATTTTGCATCGTTTGTACAAATCTCCCTGGAGCAACGCGACATCGAATATGGTTTTGGACCAACCATATAGTTAAACACCTAATCGATCCAAAATTGATTTTGTAAAGATGGATCAGATCCATGCGACCCTCTACACCAAACGATATCTATCTGCAATGTGGTTGTGTATTCAACTCGAGTCTGCACAAGTTTTGCTGCGTTTCAATTTTTTGGTGGATCTTTATCCAGTCTTACGTATCATTCTCGAAATCAATTCAGTTCGGTTTCAAAAAGATTTTGAGCTCGTCTTTAGCGCACGAACTTACCTCACAGAAGATCAGTATTACAAGAAGAGAGGAAGAGACATATATGCAACCTTTTTCAAATATGAAGTATTTAATTTTCGGAAGTGAGTGTTTCGGGATGATACTAAAGTAGTGTTTGGGAGATCTTCTAGGAAGCACTCCCTAGATTCTGCGTTTCTGTTTTTTTCAGGGTTTATATCCTTAAAAATATTTATCATATTACATTTATTTTTTAAATAATATTTTACATTTTTATATAATTTTCATTTCCAGAATTTTTTTATACATGTTTTGTATATTTATACAAAATTTTCAAAAAGTTTTATATTTTTATTTTAATTAATCTATATATTTTTTCAAGCATTCATGTTATAAAAAATTAATTAATTTTGATAAAATATTTATAATGTAATAATAATAATATGTTTGATATGAGTATCAAATGTTAGATAATTAAAAGATATCAACTTTATATAGTGTAACGATATGATTGTCATTTAAATAAAAATTAAGTTTGGAAATAATTATTCTTAAAACACTCAAACTTTAACTTATATCAGCTTTAGACTTCTATTTTTAAACACTACATACTTTAACTTCTCACCAACTTCAAAATAATCTCTAAAATAATCACTTTAAAATAAAAGAAGTGCTCCGAACATTTAGACACAAGTGGAAGTCATTTTAAGGTATTTCTAGAGATTGGAAAATTTTGATGAAATTGCGTGGCACTTAACCTTCCAAAGAGTCTATTATCTCCTTCATTGTTCATTCAGGAGAGAAATACATATATGTTAGCAAACAAGGCGAGAAATACAATAACCCTGATTGGTAGCAAAGCTAAGTATAGGAAAAATTGTGATTTTGGTCCTAAACGTTTGTATCTAGGTGATTTTGATTGAATGAACACCCTTACTTTTTCGTAAGATAAATTTTTTTTTTTTGGGTGAAATAGGATATCATAAAAAGCCGGAAGATTGGGAAGAGATGTAATTTGATTGTAGTGTACATGTGTTTTTTATGATTATATACATTCAACATGTATGCGATTCAAGAATTTATGCAATTACAGTAAAAATGGGATTCAAGTGCACAAAAAGGTCAAAAAATGAATGAAGCTAATATTTTCTGTGATATACGTATATATCTTTGATATTCTCATGTTCTTGAAGGGGCTATTCACAAAGTCACTCTACTTAGCTTGAAGATGATGACTTAAAAATCTGTGATGTGATTGCCTCCCTCGATGGATTAGCCCAAGCACACCCGAAGTTCGGTGAACGTGTTAGCAGCTCGTTGGGGGGCGATCTTTGGAGTCAGTTGTGATTCAAGTTCCTTGCTCTTGTGATCGACATAAAGAACATCCTCGATCCAGGCAACAAAGTTGAATGCAGAGCTTTCTAATACTCTGGAATAGCTTTCCAGCACTGCTTGTCCTATATCCTGCATTAGCATGTTCAAACATCAAGCATGAAATCAATTTTGAGATAACGAATGGAGAAGAACATTCGGGTATTACTTTCCAGTACGTGCCTTGTTGTGTTGGATTTTACTTGAATCCAATGTAGTTTGTGAAAGTTCAGGATATCTTTGCTTCAAACAGAATAGTAAGATATTTGCCCTGTCTGCCAAAAGATGATTCTTGTCACATAGATCTATATCGGATACGAGATCCTTACCACACGATGATTTCGAGTGAGCCATACACATTTTACGACGCCATGTGTACATTGAGGCTTCGATCTTGTAGGCCAGTTCTAGAGCTTCACGTTCAGAGTTTATGCCGAGTGAGTCGAGAAGACGATCAGCAGAAAACTTCCGTGTGTTGTACATATAATTGTAGATTGTATATCCTATACTTGTTTTTCCACTCTAGAATCATATTAACAGGCAAAATAAATTAGTTTAAAGTTTCTATCATCCCTCTAACATGAAAGTTTCGAGTTTCATATCCAATTTACCTTAGGAAGAGAATCCAAGTATGGTTATGGAACCTGCATTTCAGCAAGAATGCCAGTGTTTATAGCCATTGCAGCCTTGTGGATTTGGTTAGCAAAATCGCGCTTTTGTCGTAAATGTTTCTTGGATTTCTCAGATAACCCTACTGGTGAAATACAAGGAACAGGCAACCACCATTTTTCTTCTTTTTGTTGAGGCCGTGGTTGAAGTATTCTTCTGAACGACCCCGAATGCGTCGAGTTTCCTGATATGCTGCCCTGATCTGCATACCAGAACTCAGTATCCTCGAAACTGTCCAATATATCCTGTTTCATGCAAAATATTTCACTTCATTATTCATTTTTCTTCTCGGAAAGAAGGAAAAAAAATATTTCCCTAGCATACAAACTCATATTTTTGTTCGTCTCGGAAAGGAAGAAGGAGGGATTTGTTTTTCTTACTAGGAGCATTGCGTCTAGTTTTTTCAGTGCAGGAAGGTTGATGTAAATGTCTGATCTGGGCCTGCTTGTCATCGCCTGTGAGCAGCATTTTCTTGATTTGCAAAAAGAAAGAAAATGGTCTAAAAAATGAAAAAAATATAAACGAAGTTCACCTCCAAAGTAGTCCCATCTTTTAAATTCTGCAGCGTTGGACTAAATTCTACTATATGATCACAGACAGATAACAGGCAACTCATTTCTCTCTTCCACATCAACTTCTTGTCAAGTTTCAAAGGCTCTAATCTTTGATGCTGACCAAAAATCGAAGCTGCATCGCAAGTAAAATTATATCGAAATCAGACTAGAAACTTCGATAAGATTGCAGGGGAAAAAACTCATTATGTGTTCTTGTGCTCCATAGTCGTCGGATCATTTCGGAATGCCACATGACATTAGTTGCGGTGTGTATGATCCAGTGGTTATACGGACACCTATATCAGTTTTCAAGATTTTACCGTAGAGGTTGGTTATGGCATTTGAGATGGTGACAGCAATGGACTCCCCTTTACCACTCCCAGACATATCTTCCCCTAACAATAGCCTGGCAAATCTCTCCTTCATCAATTCCAAATCTGAATATTTTCAAAACATTACACTCGTCATGTGATCGACAAGAAAAAAACTAAGTCTTGATACTCATCCACAAGGGTGAACCCAAGAGGGCTACAGGTTGATCGCCCCTCCCTCAAATGACTGTATATTTTCAAATGCTATGTTCGCCCCTGGTTGCACATACCGGTGATTTCAACAAAAATAATGCAAAACTATACGACAAAGAAAAACACTTCACCTAAATCTTGTATTTCATCATCCATGATTCCAATCTTGTGCTTTCTCATGCTGAATCTTGAAAGTTCGGTTCCCGCCGCGGACTCGAGGCCTTTCCAAAAGAGGGGAGAAGCTGTCTCAGAAGAGCTAATTTCATCTGCCAGACCAGAGAATGCCGACGTCTTGAAATCAATCCTGCAGTTGGCGAAAGAATCGCCACTCAAGATCGAATGACTCGTGATTCTGTGAATGACTGATCAGCAGAAGATGAAAGCTGAAATCCCAAATCATCAACCTCGTCACAATTTGAAGAGCTGCTGTCCATTTCTTGATTTTTAGTATGTTTACTCTAGTGTTTTGGACAAGAATCTGCAACGAGAAATGTATGATTTGGTTAGAGTTAGAAAATCACTCGTTATGGTATATATTATGCAAGATTCTGCCATAAATTCCTACTTAGAAAAATCAAACAGATAAAAAGGGAAAAAGCTACAAATCCTCCTTAACGCATGATCTTTATCAATAAAAAGAGCATACATCATTTTTAACATCAGAACTTTGAATAATTATTAGAAGCACGAACCAAAGATTCATTGGAAAGTGAATAAAAAAAGCAATCTCGGGGAGATGGATAAAAACGAAATTTGAATTAAAAATTTGTTGAGCTAAAAAGCCAAAGGCAATTGGGAAGAAAAGAGCAAATATGCATACCGTTTGAAATCGAAACAGTTCCCTCAATTCTGAATTTCTTCTGCAAACTTTACCACAAAACAAAAAAAACCTTAGCTTTATGTTCTTGCAAGAACACTATGTTGTAGGAATCTTGATTCACTAGCTAATGATACAAGAAATATGCAGCACAATTCTGATCCCATTGGCTAAATTTCATGAGCTTTTATTCAAGAAATTGGAGGTACGACAAGCAAGAACTTTCATTCGATCGAAACTACTACGTGGGCGTGGTCGAAAGTTTGGCAAAAGCCATGCAATAATGTAGTATATTGGTTGACATCTTTAAAAAAATAATAATTGTTTCATTAAATGATTATTAACTTTTTGTAGGCATATTCATTAGATTTTGAGATGTGAGACTGTCTCACGAATTTTTATCTGTGAGACAGTTCAACCTACTGATATTCACAATAAAAAGTAATACTCTTAAGATAAAAAGTAATACTTTTTTCATGGATGACCCAAATAAGAGATCTGTATCACAAAATACGACCCGTGAGATCGTCTCACACAAATTTTTGCCCCAGATTTTTAACTTACATGTAACGACCCATTACAGACCCAGTGGACCGCCCATACGGCCCACTGCCCCAATCGACCCAAGGCTATCCCGATCTTGGGCTCTACTCTATGGGCCTTGGCCCATCTATGGAACTCTTCCCTCACGGGCTTTCCATAGGTGTCGTATGAGTTACTCATAGAACTCTCCATCC
This sequence comes from Primulina huaijiensis, assembly GCF_012295235.1. Lineage (NCBI taxonomy): Eukaryota > Viridiplantae > Streptophyta > Magnoliopsida > Lamiales > Gesneriaceae > Primulina > Primulina huaijiensis. The sequence continues at coordinate 1,497,360 of NC_133322.1, forward strand.
CATGCACTAGAGCTTGTACCTTCCCAGGATCGAACCTAAGACCACATGGATATATAGGTACTTAGCACAATCCTGGTACCAATTGATACCAGGACTCTTGATATCAATGTACTTATCCTATAGGTCATGGGATTGAGTCCTGGGGAGGCGAAAGAAACCCCTTGGTAGGGAGGGGGATATCCTATGAGTAACACATACGACGCCTATGGAAAGCCCGGGAGTGAAGAGTTCCATAGATGGGCCAAGGCCCATAGAGCAGAGCCCAAGAGCGGGATAGCCTTGGGTCGATTGGGGCAGTGGGCCATATGGGCGGTCTACTGGGCCTTTAATGGGTCGTTACATTACATCTAGGGACGGAGGTGTCGGTTAGCTTCAACCATAAAATAATGCAAGAATCAATATGTATTTTTTAGGTACTTTAGCAAACATTTTGGATACGAGGATTATTTTAATTCACGCCTCAAAAACATTGTATCCATTTTATGTAAAATTATATTGAATTATTTGATGAAAACATGTTAAACAATTTGTCACATGTAAAATACATATATGTGATCTGTAGGAAAAATCGTAAAATTGAATTGAAATTAATTGTTTTTTTTCATAAATTACATATAAAATTTGAGATTTTTTGAAATATAATGAATTAATATCCACCTGCCTATTTTATTATTTTAATATTGGTCTAACTACTGGTTTAGTACTTTTGAGATAATAATTTTTCAGAGGGCATTGGAGCAATCCATATGTATCATTTTTGTAGGTGAAGAAAATTAATATGGGAAATGTAATTTAGTCAAAACTAGTTATTATCTTTGTGATAATGTAGAATAATTATTCAAATATATTATATTTCTATATACATCAATACATCAATAAAATAGCCTAGTTTTTTCTTTCCTACATTGATATTTTCTTTAAATTTTAATTCCACATCTTAAACTTTATTTTTATTTCCTTTACTGTCTTTTTAAGTTTAATCGTTATCGATAGTATATTTTTTACAATGCACAAAAATGAAATAAAATTTTGATCTTTCTTGCATGAGTGTTAACACGCGCCCTTACGTTTTCTTCGCTTGCTTTGTAGTACGAGCCTCATATAGAGCCGCACTCCTTTAATATCAACTCACTATTCCTGATCAAATGTCTTTGGATCATGGGCCACAGCTACTTGCTCAACCCTCTTCCTCGTGTAGCTAGTTTGTTAAATAAAAAGTGGAAGAATGAGTCCAGTCTATGAGCAAGAAGAAGCAGCCAACGGGAGCAAATGCTCGGTCTGTTCTGGGAGCATCCGACTGATCTCGATCCGGAGGCCGTAGGAAGAATGATGCAATTGATCCGGGACCGCATTCGCGGTCTGGAAGACGAGAAGAAGGCCCTACTCAACGAAGAGAAAGTGCTCATTGTGCACGTTTTTTTAACTGTTATCAATCCATTAATAGTTTCATTCCACTAACTTACACTTTTTTTTATTTTACTCATTTTCACTTGAGCGTGGATGTAACATAATATACATAAGTAATGTATGTCATTATACCAGTATTTATTATTATATTTAAAAATAAAAAAATTCTTGTGAAATTGTGTCGCTGTTTATTTTGTTAGTAAAAAATATTAGTTTTTATATTAAAATTATTATTTTTCATCATAATTATGAATAAAATTGATTCGTTTCAATCTCTTTCATTTAAAAAAAATCCATACATAAACAAATCACACAATTGGAAAGTTCCCACACGATTCACGTGAATGGGTCCATTTAAGGCACGTGCAATTCGTGTAAGTCGCACGTCTGAGGATAAGGCACCAAACGCGTGCCAAGTCCTTTCACACGCTTCCCTCGTTCCAAACCCTCCACCACCACGCCCTTTTCTCCTCCGCCGCGTCGCCGCCGTGGAACCTGCTCATCTCTAGGACTAATTGTTGCATTCGAATTTCACAATCCTCACTCTTTAATCTCTTCCAGTTGTCTTAGTCAGAGCATTCCGCCGAGCTCGCCGCTTTCTTAACTTGGTACGTTTACTCCCCCTGGATCTTGTTTTTGTTCCTCCGAGAGTGGTTTCGTTTAGATCTGAATCGCTAGCATGTGAAACGACATCAGAATGTGTTCTTCTAGTGTAATTGAGGTGTTTATTGCTCACAAAAGCTGAATTTTGTTTGTTGCTTAATGTATAGTATGAGCTTAATTTGTTAAAAAAAAAAAAACAGCAGGAGCAGCGATAGCTTTTACTGATTTTATTTATATGGAGTTGAAATGCTGTCAAGTGTCTTGTTTTGCTATCTGTTCTAATTTAAGAACAGATTTATAAATATACTCCGGAGAAAAACTGAGCTAGCATATCAATGTTTGATGTTTCACTTTCCTTCAGTTCGCATTTCAGTGTAATAGTTCAAGATACGATTGAGCTTTTATTTATTTATCTACTCAAGCCATGTATTATTTCTTATGACAAACTCGATGTTTACTTTAGATATCTGGTTTCAGATACTTCTGAGCGACACAGCGGGATTATTTGATCACAAACAGACGCGTTTACCCTCCAGGGATATTATGCCATTAACACACGGCAAATATGGTTCAAGCCATGGAACCAACTTTGGGGCGAACAATTCCTCTGTGATCCCTGTGTGCTAAAATAGAAGATAACCCCGTGACAAGAAAATTCTGTAAAAAACATTGCAGCAGAGATGCAGAGATTTTCAGCTAGCGAAGAAGATGACGATGAAATGGACATGGATGTGAAAGAGGAAGATGAAGATGATGATTACGACGATGAAGAAGAGAAGAAGATGGGTACACCCACGGTGGTTGGTGTTGACGTGGGCATTGTATCTATGAGTGGTAACAAAAGGTTTATGCAGCATCATCTATATCAAGATCAACCAACTCCTCAGGGAGGAGGGTCTCGAAGGTGGAGGCCACAGGAAGAGAAAGAGAGAACAAAGCTTCGAGAGCGACAACGCAGAGCAATCACAGCAAAGATGTTGGCTGGGCTTCGACGACATGGGAACTACAAGCTTAGAGTTAGAGCTGACATTAATGATGTCATAGCTGCTTTGGCACTGGAAGCAGGTTGGGTCGTTCTTCCCGATGGAACCACCTTCCCTTCCAGGTCACAGGTATCTACTAATCTAGCCGTGCATAATCTTTTCACATGTCCCTTGGTGAATTTTGAATTGTAAACATCAATATTACCCAGCCACTTATAGATCAGCATGTTGGGGATATCACTTGCATCCATTTGTCTGTGTATGACTATTTTTATGTGGGCACAATTAAATAATGATAATTGGACAATTTCAGTCTTCTCCCTTATCATATGTGGTATTACATGACAAGGTCATGGAATATGTAGGTGCATTTCTGCTTTTTTCGCCCACGTTTTAACCTGATTAGAGTATTATAATGTTGTGGCCCCACATTACCATCTTCCCATGCCAAGAGCTGGGCTGTGTAACATAGTGCATAGATATTTACTTTGAATGCAGCAGGCACATGCGCATTCATCCCTATCTCTCAATCACACAATTATTTGTGTCATTATCACCAGGTGGCAAGACCTACCGCTGCGCCAAGCGCCACAGCGACTTCATCCTCTACACATATGCCGGTGCAACATACTTCACCTCCTTCCTTGAGAGGCATTCCCCCTGACCATCAAAACACTGTCAGTCATGATGCATCTCACGTGAAAGGAGTTTTTTTTCCCACTTCATCTCCTTACAATGTATCTCCAGTTGACAGATCGCAAACTTCGGCCATTATTGGAGACGGAGGAGAGATGAAGAATGATCCTCTCCTTGGAGGTCCCATAAATACAGTTGACAACAGGCAGGTCAGATTGTGGGCTTCCTGAAATCGAAATTATTTCTTTCCTGCTAGTTTTCTTCTTAGGCTCTGAAAATTTTCTCGCTTATGATCACATTCAATTTCAGAAGTAATCCTCGAAAGAAAAAGTAAGTTGTTCGATTTTCAAATCAAATGGTGTTAGTTACTTTCATGAATTTAATATATAAAGCAGGATGGCTTATTTTGTTTTTGTGTTTTCTCTCTCTGATACTTCTGTAACGATTTTCTGTTATAATTTTCTAGGTTGTCGATGTACCCACAAAATTACAGGAGCGTGATTTTGCTGGCACTCCCCATGTTCCAGTTTATGTCATGCTGCCAGTGAGTTCTCTGAGTCTACCAACATTGTACTTCTGTATTTTTCAAGTTCTTGTTCTGCCTTCATACCTTTGGTGTAAGTTTGTCTTCGATTCTTTTTCCATCTGTAGTTTTTAATTTTTGTGTATTCCAATTAATTGTGTCAGCTGGGTGTCATCAATATGAAGTGCGAGCTTGTTGATCCAGATGGTCTGGTGAAGCAACTTAAAGTCTTGAAGTCGATCAATGTGGATGGTGCTATGGTGGATTGTTGGTGGGGTGTAGTCGAAGCTCATGCACCCCAAGAATATAACTGGAATGGCTACAAGAGGTTGTTTCAAATTTTACAAGAGCTGAAAATGAAGTTACGAGTTAGTTCTCCTTTTCCTGACTACTTCACATTTAGCCATGAGATTATTTTTGTGGCATTCTTAATTTCTTACCTTTGTGTGTCTATATCGGATAGTAATGTAAGTCTTCATAGATGGTACAATCAGTTTGGTTGATTTTATATCTGATGGATGACATAATTCTATCGTTCTTCGCTTTCAAGGGTCGATCTGAAAGAATATACTTCACGCTATTATTATGTAGGGATATGGATGATGAGTTTCCCCGATAGTGCATGAATTTTTGTATTTACTGGGCGGTCCCATCTACTTGTCTCTGTATAAATCATGTGATACCTGCATTGCTGCATTGATTAACTGATCCTGTGAATCAGAAAATAATTACTTTTCTAAGACAATTTTCCTGTGAATCAGAAAATGATGAATTTTATGCACTAATTTTCCAGGAAAGATGATGAATTTTTATTCACAAACTTAATGGAATATTTTTGCAATTTGGATTGCTACAGAACTGTTGAAACAACCTGGGGTGATGATCAGTCATATATGATCTCATCCGGAAAGCATATTAGATGACTGAAAGTTGTTCATGCTATCATGGGCACATCATGATAGCATCTTTCAGAAGAGGGGAACTGAAGTATGAACTTTTCGTTTTACGTAATGGTTAATAATTTTTTGGCTAAAACGGTGCTCCCAAAATATCTACATAGTCAATAATGTGATGGCCTGTAAGAATGTTTGCTGTTATTTTGCAATGAAACGGTGTCTGCTTGGTGAATTGCATAATAGTACTACTTCGATTAGTTTCTTGTTGCTTTCATATTTTTCATTTGAACTTCTACAAAAAATATAATTTTTTTTTCCTTAAAATGAAAACAGGTTCTGATCGCTTTTCATGAATGTGGAGGGAATGTTGGGGATGATGTTTGTATTCCATTGCCTCACTGGGTGGCTGAAATTGGTCGAAGCAATCCAGACATATTTTTCACGGACAGATTGGGAAGGCGAAACACTGAGTGTCTGTCTTGGGGTATTGATAAGGAAAGATTATTGAGAGGACGAACGGCTGTAGAGGTAACTAATTAACATATGCCAATGTCTGTGATCTCTCTATTTTTTTTCATCGGAAAGTTTTAGAGCCTGGGAGGTTTGTTTCCTTCCTCTGCTCTTGTTCTTGATAACTTTACGCTGTTAGCAGTCTACGAGAGCTGAAGTCATTATTAGTGAACAAGTTCAAGATTTATGTTGTTTTTGTTTTTTGTTTTTACCGACTATTATCAAGAATCCGAGGTTTTTAATGTTTTGCTATTGATTTTTGGTGATCAGTGTCATCAAGATCATAAAAATTTGTTTGTACTAGCTTGCTACTTCAGATGAAAAGATTGATGATTTGCTCCTAAAAGAAAATATTTGGCTTCCGGCTTTCCCATTTTGATTAACTTTTTTCATTAGCTTTGAGGTTGCCTTGTTCCTCTTCATAAAAATTCTCTTATTGATAGTCACTCCTCAAGTTTGCCTCAATTTTATTTTATTTTTTATTTTTATAATCTTGAAAATTTATGTAGGTCTACTTTGATTTTATGAGAAGCTTTCGGGTTGAGTTTGATGAGTTTTTTGAGGATGGTATCATATCTATGATAGTTATTGGACTTGGTCCATGTGGAGAGCTGAGATACCCCTCTACTCCAGTGAAGCATGGTTGGAGATATCCTGGTATCGGCGAATTTCAGGTAATGTAAGATATACCAATTTCATACAAAATGCGGCCTTCAGGATTTTAGGTCTCTGTCTCTCTCTTCTGTGACAAGACACTAGCTCATGTTCGCGTATGGACAATTTTATTCACAACCAAGAGTATTGCTGTTATCTTCTTTTTTTTGTGTGTGGATGGGGCGGGGCAGGTAAAATTTTAGAAAATAGTGTTACTAACCAAAAAATATTGCTTTGTTCTTCCTCTCCTTTTTTTGTAAACTTAGCCAATGCGATATCTGGCATTGTTACCCATTTTTTTCTTCCTTTTCAGTGCTATGATCAGTATTTGTTGAAAAGCTTGCGGAAAGCAGCTGAACTAAGAGGACACTCTTTTTGGGCACGAGGGCCTGATAATACCGGTTTCTATAATTCCCGGCCTCAGGAAACAGGATTTTTCTGTGATGGTGGAGATTATGATGGCTATTATGGCAGGTTTTTCCTTAGTTGGTACTCTCAGGTTTTAGTTGATCATTGTGATCGAGTGCTTTTTCTGGCTAAATTAGCTTTTGAAGGAACCTGCATTGCTACAAAGGTGAGTTGGCCCAAAGTTACAGTCTGTCGTATTATTCAATGTTTCGGCAGAATTACTTTATATACCACACTGACTTTCATTTTACTATCCATCTTACAAAGAAGGTTTTTTTATTAGATATTTTATGTCTCTTTCAGTTCTTAGATAATAGTTGGTATAAGGCTCTTTTTTTGTGACTTCATGCATTGGCTCAGTCAGGTTATTTTTTATTTTCAATATACTCTTTACTATGTCTATCACGTTTCTGGAAGATTTTCTAAGTTCATTTTATGCATGTAATTCTGGAGTTGTTAATATGCATGACCAAAATGTATAGTTTAATTGACTTAAACTTCAGTTGACTCATGCAAGATATAATAATATTTTTCTGTATTTTATTTTTAAGCAGCTATCAGGTATTCATTGGTGGTACAAGACTGCTAGTCATGCTGCTGAATTAACTGCTGGATTCTATAATTCGTGCAACCGTGATGGCTATGTTTCTGTTATGGCAATGCTAAAGAGGCATGGGGCTACTTTGTGCTTTATGTCGTCTGAAATTGGCATGTTTGATAATCATGTGAATTTCTCCGAAGCTTTGGCTGATCCTGAGGGTTTGGCTTGGCAAGTAAGTATTCCTGACTTGATATCATATTTTGAATCACATCCTACTCCTTGATTTTGGAACATAAAATCTTCATTGGATTACCCATTTTATTTTCTATGTCAGTAATACGCTATTATCATTTTTGAGTATGCATAATATTCTTTGAAATCTCATGTAGTAACATCTGGTCACCAATTTAGGTGTTGAATGCCGCCTGGGATGGTTGCATACCAGTTGCCAGTCAGAATTCTCTTTCCTGCCACGACAGGGAAGACTATAACTATTTATTGGAAAAGGCAAAGCCCATCAGTGATCCAGATGGGAGGCATTTTTCTTCTTTTACTTATCTGAGGCTCAATCAACTTCTTTTCGAGCCACAGAAATTCATTGAATTTGAACGATTTGTCAAGAGAATGCACGGTAATATTACTACTACTAATTTTATTATTCATGCTATTAGTTTGTGAATATTTTGACTTGATTAACACTTGACGTATTTGATAATTTGGTGAATAGCTTATGTTTGGACTTGGGGTGGGTATATGTTGTATATGAACCTTTCCCTATGTCCCAGATCATTGATCTTTAGAACCTACACTTTCCTGATAGTTTAGTCTAAAAAACACTTAGAATTATACATTTGACATTGATGTGTTGCACAAAAAAAATTCTGCATACACTCTACATGTCATTTAGTGTTCGTATAAAAATCGAGTAATAATAGAGTATCTTTAGGAATACAGGAAAGTGGTAAAAAGTTGAATTAAAATTAATGATTGTGTTGAGAGATTGTGAAACCGGGAATAACGTATCTGGAGAAGAGAACGCAAATAAATTGACTGTGTTTGGTTTTATTTTGGGGATGGAAAATGAAGAAAATAAATGAAACCAAAAGATGGTCAAAATTTTTTCAAGTTATAACATATATGAAGTATTATTCATCAAATCAGGTAATAATTAATGAAGAATTTAGACTATAACTGTCATATGACAAACTTAACAAGAGAAAATAAATATGATTGTTGCTATAATAGCCGGTCGAGAACAAGCTGGATAGAGCTACCACCAAGTTACTGTAGTTATTCACAGCAATTCTACTTGCTTCCTATATCATCATGCCACCAAATGTCTCTCGTGGTATTGACATTCTTCTCATCTCTATTGCAGGAGAAGCCGTCCTTGAATATCAGACTAGTTCGGAATGAAAAAACACCAGATAGTATTTAATACACTAATTAGGCACACATGTGTAAAGAAAAACGAAACAAACATCATTTGTACTACTGATACTTCATCAGTGTCCATTGAGATAGGCTAACAGATTCACCTTATATCAGTGAAATTGTTGTTAATGATATATTTCATGCATGGAGTAATGGAGCTTAAATTGTGCAGATTGGCTTAAAACTAAACATGCCATAATCGCAATATTTTATATGTTCTTGTCCGAATCGTGTTTCATCTTGGTAGATGGCCGACGCGATTCTATACGAAACATGAAAATTGTTTGTAGACATGTACGGTTCAACTATATAACCATTCCTAATATTTGTTTCATCTCGTTTTTCATGTATATTCCTTGTTAAATTAGGTATGCGCCTGTGGGGTTTGGCCGATATTGGAAAAATGTCACACTAAAATTTAGTCTTTTTAATGACATTTGCATAAAAATATGATAAAATAAGAGCTTTCTTAAACTATGAATTAGTTGATATTTACCTATCTTGACCCCCCCTTGTATTTCAATAAGGTTTCCCCATCAAATGTTTTAAATCCATGTGGCAATTTTATAGGATCGATGCTTGGCAATTGAGACCCAAGAGTTTGTGATGAACTTTTAAGTATTTTTTAGAAGTTGTAAATGAACTTTTAATTTTATGTTTGATTTATCAATTTTAATTTTATGTTTGACACTTATGAAAAACGAGATGAAACTCTAAGTATTGTTGTTCATTTAAAGATATTTGAATAGATTTTCACTAATAAAACTAATGAAAATTGGGAACTTTGTTCACATTTGTTTATTTGAAAAAAAAAAAAAAAACGAAGTTTTCACCTGATTCAAAGGCAGAGCTAGCGAATGCATTCAAAAATAAAAAAAATAAAAATAAATCAAAGTTAGTGCCACGTGGATTCCCTCTTCTATAAATATAGCCGAAAAACCTGTAACACGATTGACAAACCCTACAAGCAGCTTCCGCCACTCCTCCGTAAATGTGGGATTTCTCCACCGCATCGCCTTACTCTTTTGTTTTCCATCGGTTTAGCTTTCATTCTATTGCTCGTAGATTCGTGAAATTTGATTTTTCTTGCTTTCAACGTATTAATTTTTTGAAATTTTACCTGCGGGAAATTAATAGTTAATGGAGACTTCGTCAATTTAGACTCTGCGTTGTTAGCTTTTTTCCTGGATTTAATTTCATTAAGTTGCTTCATCTGTTATATATTACCAGATCTACGAGGTTTTATGATTTTATGTTATATTGAAGTACGCAGAAGTTTTTATTTCCACGCGGTCCATTTTTGAGGAAATGAATAAAATGTTTATAAAGTTCATCACTCGATGCCTTTGCAAAAGCATGACGTTATTTTGTTGTGGTATTTATTTATACCAATCCACATTGATCTGGGATTTCTCAAAAAATTTGCGAATGAAATTGAATTTCTTACGACTTGCAGATGACAGCTTGTATAGTGTCCGACTAACGCCTAGCGAATTTTAGAACCATGTCTTGCAGATGGCAGCTTGTATATAGTATGCTTCAGATGCTTCATTGAATAGTTGACATGTATGATGTATGTGTTGTGGTTTTGCTTGTACAAGCATGATCCTCGTGTTTTCCATGAAATTGGTTTATATGTATTTTGTGCGGGTAAATGCTTAAAAGTATTTTATAAAACAGGGAAGCATGAAAATTTCCTTTCTTTTTAATGCCTGTTCCTGTTGAGAGAAACTATGAAATGCTTGATTTGCGGTTTGTTTGGGTTGTAAAGAAATATTAAAGGCTGTTAAACGAGCTCTTGAATTTAAAAACCAATATCTAGTGTGCGATTTTAAAGTATGTTGTGGTTTGATGATTTTTTAATTATAGACTGATCATAGTTATTAACATTTAGATATTTCCCTCTGATCCCCCATGACGGAATTGATACAAAATGCATTTCAATTGATTTAATGTTAGTAAGCCTATGGGTTACGCACATTTTATTGATAATAATAACAATAATTACGTTTTTGTTGACGCGCCCTTTTTCTAATTGTTAATGCCGTGGGTGTGATTTAATGCTGTGGGTTTTATTCTTAAAATAGAATCGATTATATTCTATTGACACATTCGTGAATGCTGACTTCTTGTGCCATCTTTTGTTTAAAGCTATATTTTCTCATGCAAAATATGTTTCTTCAGCTTGTTTAGTCATTTTTGTACAGTTCTAGGTAATGGCTCCCAAACAGCCTAATTCAGGCCTCTTTGTGGGTTTGAACAAAGGGCATATAGTGACCAAGAAAGAGCTGGCACCTCGCCCTTCTGATAGAAAAGGGGTAACATTTCTCAGAGCTCTGTGGTGTTAATAGCTGATCTGTGCAATATGTTTACCTTTGTTCTGTTTATAATAATGAAATATGATGTTATTTAGCTGTTATTTATGTCTTGAGGATACAATAGTCATTGGCAATATGGAGAATCCATTGATATAGTTCATGTGTTTTTTTTTGGCCCTTTTCGGATAGAAAACCAGTAAAAGAGTGCATTTTGCTAGAAGTCTCATTAGGGAAGTTGCTGGCTTTGCTCCCTATGAGAAGCGATCACCGAGCTTCTCAAAGTTGGTAAAGACAAGCGGGCACTGAAAGTGGCTAAGAGAAAGTTAGGCACCCACAAGAGGGCAAAGAGGAAGCGTGAAGAGATGGCATCTGCTCTCCGGAAGATGAGGTGATTTGATTTACGGTTCCTGTTTAATTCGATTTCGTCTTGACGGTCATGCTAATATCATGCTTTTGGTCATATTAGGGCTGCTGGAGGTGGTGAGAAGAAGAAATAGCCTGTTGCTCTTGAATCTACTTGCACACCTGTAGCCAAAAAAAAATTGTTACGGTGTTATTTAGTTTGTTTTGTTTAACTGAAGATTGCATCTTGTTTGTTGTGTCACTAATGCCTTCAAAATTTCATTCAAGTTTTGGAGCATGGTCTCAGCCCATGGGGGTCGTTGGTATAAATGTTCTTTCCCAAAACTACATGACGAATCCTTGGTGAAACCCGAAACAAAATGATCCTTTCAGTTTGCATTTCTTTATGATGTTTAGAGGTGTTCAAAACATGGTTTAAACCGAAAAAATTGTAAATCCAATTCGAAAATGGAACTAAATCGAACTTCTAAATTTGAATATAAATGTTAAAATTGAATTTAAAATTTGGATATAAATGTTAAATTTGGAATTTATATGGTTGGATTTTATATTATATTTGTCAAAATAAATCTCGAGGGCCAATTTTTGTCAGCTTCTCAAATAAAAAAATCCACACTCGTAATCAATGAATACATTCCTCCAAACGCTCTTCCAAATTCCCAAGCAAGTACCTAACATGTTCATCTCAATTCTTTTCTGACTAGTCATCCTTTTGGACCATACGGTACATAATCAACCACTTTACATATTTATGCAGTTTAGAAGACATGTTTATCCGTCAACCCAAATAGTTCATCTAATACAGATACAAATCATGCACAAATAAAGATGACACCAAGAAAAGGAAATAAACGCATAATACTAGTTCAAATATTCCTTTTCCTTTTAAAGGCAGGATGGATAACGTCGTTGGGAGACTCCAATTTATCGATCCTCGCCATATATTCTTTCATCCTCTGCATGACAGTTTGCATTTTAGAGGCATTAGTTGAAATCTTTTGTTTAAGAAGCTGTATTTTCTCTTCTTCTCCCCAATCCTCTCTGATTAACAAGGTCACGCTCCCTGACTCGCCAGGTCTCGCCACACCTGCACAAAGAGGAAAATTTTCTGCATTAAAGAAAAGACATCTTATGTTAATTAGACCAAATGATGACATGGAAACCATGCAATTAATATAACATTATTGAGAAGATCAATATTAACAAACAAGCAGGTTTACTTGACATTCAAAAAAAAACCCCACAAAGGAGAACATATTAGTGTACAACCATGAAGGGGCACACTTTGTTGGGGCCAGGGAATTAGCTTAGGGAAAGCCTATTCATATTTTTCAGTTTCTATGCTAAAAAATGCAGTCTTGATTGCTAGACACCAAAACGAAAATGAATCGTTGCTCAAAACTTCAAGACTCGATACTGGTCAACAGCCAACACCAAAAGGTGATTTTACATCGTAACCACAAAACGAGACAATGGTGAATCAATCGAAGTGTGTTATCAACAGTGTTCTAGAAGGTGCTGCTTAGGACCGCCTAGGCGCCCACCATCCCATTTTAGATTCGCCTAGGCAGCAGCCTAATTTATATATAGAATTTTTTAATTTTTTAAAAAATTATTTGGTATATTTTTCAATCAATTTGTATCGGATAAAAAAGATATGCCAGATTTTGGGTTAGAATAGGAATTATTGGAGCCAAGGCACCGCCTAAGCACGCTAGGGGTCGGTGACCACCGACTACCACCTACTGTTTTTTAGAACACTGTTATCAACATCTAACAAATTTCTCAAAGTAATGGAGAATCAAAAATTGGAATTTGCAGTCTCCTTCTCAGAAGAATTGTATTTTGTGCTTACATAGACCATCAAAGGACCCTAAAACTAGTCTATCACATTTCCGAGGAGCAAGCGCATTTGCTTGTTTCTTCCAAGCAGAACACGACTTGTGACATAGTTCTTCAATTCCCATGCAAGACTATTTGAGTGTATGACATGCAACTGAGAGTGGATCTTGGGGCATATCCCAAATCCTTGGGGCCAATTAAAAAAAAGAGATTGAAACATAAAAGATTTAAAAATTAAGGACTCTGACTTTTTTTTAAAAAAAAGAAGGAGTTGACTCTTGATTATTACATTAACTGTAATTAAAATCTTTAACTTAATTAATTTTTTTTTCTTTTTCTTCTCGGTCGACACAAAATTTATTTTGAGAAAAAATATCAATCCACCCAGAAAAAATAGTCGACCAAAATTAAGTTAATTTTCTTGGTCGACCAAGAAAATTTCTTGGTCGACCAAACCATCTTCTTGGTCAACCAACATAATTTTGGTTGACCAAGAAGAAATTGTTTTTTTTTTTTTGTTATTTTTATTATTAATTTTTGTCTATTCTAAGTATCTTATTCTCTTAATTTTTGTTGAATTTTGTAGGATATACCTTTGGGTCGACCCAAAAGCAAAGCAACAAGGGTCGACCAAAAAAAAACAAGGTCTACTTTGTGTCGACCTAGCTAAATATGTGATTCATATGTTAAAACATGTAATATTATATAACATAATTGTGAAATTGTGATTCATATGTTAAAAACATGTACATAATTGTGATTCATATGTTAAAACATGTAACATAGTTGTGAAATTGTGATTCATATGTTAAAACAACATGTAACATAATTGGTTGTGAAATTATGATTCATATGTTAAAACATGTAACATAGTTGTGAAATTGTAATTCATATATTAAAACATGTAACATAGTTGTGAAATTATGATTCATATGTTAAAACACACATGTAACATAGTTGGTTATAAAATTGTGATTCATATGTTAAAACATGTAACATAGTTGTGAAATTGTGATTCATATGTTAAAACATATAACATAGTTGTGAAATTGTGATTCATATGTTAAAACATGTAAAATAGTTGTGAGATTGTGATTCATATGTTAAAACAACATGTAACATAGTTGGTTGTGAAATTGTGATTCATATGTTAAAACATATAACATAATTGTGGCTCATATGTCAAAACACATGTAACATAGTTGTGAAATTGTGACTCATATATCATAACATGTAACATAATAATGTAACATTATAGAACATACTTGTGAAATTATGTGATTCGTATGTTAAAAAACATGCAACATTGATCAAAATTATGTAATTATCCGTCAAAATTAAATAATTATCGACCATATTTATCAAATATATGGATTAGAAAAAAAATCGACACAAAAACAACCTTGATGGTGGTCGACCACCTCCAAGCAATTGTTTGAAATGGTCGACCAAGACCACTTCCAAGCAAAGCAATTGGTCGACCAAGACCAAAATTTTGGAGTTGGTCGACCAAAAGACCGACCACGACCAAGACCAAAATTTTGGTCTTGGTCGACCAAGAGACCAGGACCAAAAATTTTGGTCTCTTGGTCTTGGTCCACCAAAAGACCAAGAGACCAAAATTTTGGTCTCTTGGTCGTCTTGGTCTCTTGGTCGACCAAGACCAAAATTTTGGTCTTGGTCAAGTTGCTTGGAAGTGGTCGACCAAGACCACTTTCAAGCAATTTCAAGATTTTGGTCGACCAAGACAAAAATTTTGTGTTCTTGGTCGACAAAAATTTTGGTCGATTTTTAAGTGTGGGTTGATTTTTTTTTCAAGTAAATTGACAAATCTCAATAAATCGAAATAAATGTGAAAGATAAATTGTCTTGAGAAGAAGTCGACGGAAAAAAGATTCAGATTTGGAGTCGACTGAAATGAGAATGAATGCAGTATTAAGAGTTTTTAAATCACATTTAATAATATATTTATGTTTAAACATAAGGATATTTATGTAAATTGACTTATGGATCCTTTTTTTTAAATAAATCACGTTTGGATCCCTTTTCCCTAAATTTCCCGTTAGAATCACATGAATTCAGGCTCATCGTAGCTATCACGCGCTGCGTGGTTAGTTTGCTTGCGATTACAACGAAGCCTGTGATTGGCCAGATATTAAGGGCGTGTTTGGAACGTAGCCATACAATTGGAATCCAATTTTCTAACATTTTCCATATTAAGAAATCCAATTTATTAATAATTTGTCAATACATTGGTCAGTTTGGGGAAATTTTGGCTAAATTTTTCTCAAAATGTTAGGATATATTTTTTGAGAAAACTAAGTACTAAAATTAAATAAATTTGAAATAAGCTCGAAATAAATTTTCAATTTCAAATTTAATCATATTTAAAATAGATTATAAATTCAAGAAAAAATAGCTCAGCCATACCTACGTGTTCGATCAATCGAACTAGCGAGTCAAAAATAATATTAATATATATGCCTTCATTTTAAAAGTATATAAATTTAATTTGTTGGGTAGTCATTTTATACCAAAGTTTGTCATTCATTTAATAAAATAAAATCGACTTATTTTATACTTACATTGAAAACTAATATTTTGTCTTCCCGAACTTGATATTCCTAAAAATGTTTATCGAGTTTTGATAATATCATAGAAATTATTTATGTTGGAAAAATAAAATTTCAAAGAGTAGATAGATTGGTCAAGTCGATTCTTGTCTAGAGTGAAATTAATATTTTGCCATAAATTAAATTGAACAAGAGATCGTATCACAAAATCGATTGTCTCACAAAATTAACTTATGAAACGATCTCATAAATTTTTTTATTTATTTTAATGAATATTAATAATCTATTTGCAAAACAACCAATGCCTCCCGTTTGCAAATGGCTCTGGAAATCATAAACCTCTCATCAAAGTCGTACCAATTTTTCTTTTTTAATTTCCTGGATATATAAATTGCTTTGTTCGAATAGCGTATAATATTACTAAATTAATGATTCGATGAACATGTTTTTTTATACGCTTTGTTCCTATTTCCTTTCTCCATTTGTTGCCGGATGTACAAAGATTCTGCGCCTCAAATCTGAACCTGGATTGTATGTTTCAGCCATGGATTTCAGCAATCATGCACTGCCCAAAATCTGTAAGCTGTTTGAGCACAGATACAGCATACCAACACATTGGTTTTCTAAATGATAAGAATAAGCGGTATCACTATCCATATTAAAAGGGAGGGAAGGATAATGAAAGAAAAACCTGCAGTAAATCCACTCCACCAGATCACCAGTTTGTCGGTTGTTTAACTAGGTTTTTTAATGGTCGTCACCAATTCCATCTTTTCTCCAATTAAACACCACCAATGCCGTGACGAGGCGTTCGTGACTCCCTACCTCTCACCAATTCTTTGTTCCTCCAGTTTTACTGCTTGTTTCAGACAACAGAGTGCTCCAGTTCTTGATAGCTTTTGCAGGTCCGGTCCCATTTTGGAAACATTGATTTGCTCTCTTGGCTGAGATAAGTGTATTTGAGAGAAGCATTGCTATGGTCATTGGTCCAACTCCACCTGGGACTGGGGTTATAGCTGAAGCAATTTTGCTTGCTTCCTCAAAACAAATATCTCCAACCATTCGATAGCCTTGTGGGCTAGTATCATCCTGCCACGTGTGAAGGTACCACAATCTTTATAATTCAACTAAAGGGTGGAAGAGGGATTGATAAGAAGACCTGTAAAAAGGTTTCTTACCTTAATGGGATTAATTCCAACATCAATGACAACTGAGCCAGGCTTGATCCAGCTACCCCTAATCAGGTTTGGCTGACCCACAGCTGAGATTAAAATATCAGCTTCTCTAGTGACCTCCGCGGGATTTTTTGTTCCTCGCTGAACGACAGTGACTGTGGCATATTCCCTCTACCAGAATGAACAATATATTCAGGGAATAGAAATATTGTTTAATCATCAATGAATCAAGAAAGTATATACTTGCAGAAGAAGAGCAGCAGGCAATCCCACAATATTACTCCTGCCAATTACAACAGCCCTCTTTCCCTCGATAGAAAAACCATATCTATGCAACAACTCCATGCATCCCTTGGGCGTACATGGAACAAATAGAGGTTCTCTATCTAACATGGCTAAAAGACCAATGTTTAGTGGGTTGAGTCCATCCACATCCTTTTCAATACGAACAGCATTTAAGATATTCTGCTCATTCATATGCTGGAGAGACACATTAAGACGTTTAGAAAGACCATTGTGATTTATTTAGTGTTTACAAATCCATAATCGCATTCTTGTTAAGCAAGAATTTCACAAAGAACAAAAGACACTTATTTTTAGAGTCTTACGGAAGGTAAAGGCAACTGAACAAGGATACCATTGACTGAAGGATCATCATTGAACCCTGAAATATGCTTAAGCACTTCTAGTTCTGAGGAGTCTTCAGGCAAGTGCACTTTATAGGAATTGATTCCTACAGCTTCACAGGCTATCTTCTTGTTTTCTACGTAAGTTGCAGAATCTTTCCGGTCCCCGACAAGAATAACTCCCAGTCCAGGAACAACCCCTGAAGATTCCTTCATCTTTGATATTTCAGTAGCCATTTCGTCTCTGATATCTCTGGCCACTGAATTTCCATCAATAATCTTAGCCGATGCTTCTGTGAACACTGAAGTTACGGAAGATTTTCATTGAAATTAGAAGTCTAGTGAGACCAATTGACACAAAAACTTTTATGCTCCTAACATACAGTTTTTAAAAGCCCATGAGATGTGTTAATAGACCAAAGGCGCAGAGAGATGCAGTGATACACCCAAACGCATGCCAAAGCCAACCCTTCAATGAAGTATGCCTCTTGATTGTGAAGCACGAGATTAAAGCTCTTCATCCGTCAAGGCAGTTTTAAATTCAGGGAAGGTGATATGCAAGGAAAAATCATCCTAAAAATCAATTAACACCAATTTCTATTGTTATTCAACAGACAAACAAATTTTCTTTGGTTGTTAGATTATACTATTTTTGTCTCTGAGGACCTCACACTTGAATACTCTTTACATCCACACTCTGCTATATACATGCTGCTTTGTGCCTCCAGAAACTATGATCTAAAAAAAAAGAAGGAGATGCAAGAGACTAAAATCTATGCACAAATCTTCATGCTGTCAGAACAAAATTCATTTACCAAATTACGACACCAATTTAGGAGAGAACATCCGTTTGGCTATAAACCACAACTCACAAGTAGTGCCCCAACCAAAAGGCTAGTCGTCCAGATGGAAGAACCAACAATATCAACCACCTTATAAGACATAAAACAAAATCCGAGACCTAAGAAGCACTAGATATGCTCACTTCACTGTACAGAAGACATTACGGACAACAGACCAGTCACATTCCAAGAGACAGTTGAGTTATTACTCAAGAAACCAACAAATTGAAGCTACACAACCAAATCAAAGACCCGACTTTTAGACTTTTAGTAAAATCGCTCCAATCCTTTTCACGCACATTCCAACCAAAAGCTTCTTGTCAATCGATAGAAACATGCAAAATTTAGTTAATTAATCATTAACTCGCAATTCTTGATGTACATATCAACCTCTCGAATCCCAACATAAAAGCTCGCAAATTACTAAATGAAAACAACGATACATAAAGTGAATAAATAAGGAATCATGTAATTTCGTATGGATATTGGATCACGAATTAGAAGTAAAAAAAAAAAAGAGAGAGAGAGAGGGGGATGAGATACAGTAATCCGTGTTGAAACTTCTACTGGTGGGAACCAAAGGCCTTCGAGTAGGCGCCGCGTGGATATTAGTCACAGGAAAAACTCTGCCCAACCCATGATTGCACCCGTGGACGAAGGAACGGGTGGCTGTGCTGACTATAGCGGCGGCGAAGGCCGTCTTACGACCGACGTTTCCGTACATGACGCCGGAGCTCAACGTTTGGTCTTTCGCAAGTGAATTAAATATCGATTTTTATTTCTTTATAATTATTTTTTTAAGATAATTATTATTATATTGTAATTATTAATGACTAGAACGCATTTCCGAAATGGACAAGAAGCCATGATAAAGTAATAGTGGTTTTCACAGAAGTATGAATTGNCACATTTGAAACATTATTTGTGGAATGATTCTCCTTCCATATTCATCTGTTTTTAGAGTTATCGTGTAGTTAAACAAAACTTTGATGAAAAGTTAGATAGTCAAATTCTCTTTTATTTATATTATATCGATCACATGAGCCTCAACACACTGTTTTTTTTAATGTAAGGGGGTATTATAGCGCACAAATTTTTTTGTTTTCGTGTATTTATGTAAGGATGATACTTGCAATACAGGACTCCATCCATTACCAAAAATTTTAATGTTCATGCGACAAATCCCAAAATTTCCTTTTTAACGCACAAATACATAAGAAGGTGAAAATTGTATTCTTGGAAGTTTAACTAACCATGGCAAAAAGTGACGAGCAAAGATATTTTGATGAGAAAAACATGACAAAATAATAACAATAATAATAATTTTCTTGAGTCCAATAAGCAAATATTTTGTTCCTCTTTGTAGAGTAGGAGTACCAAGACAAAATATATGAGGGTATTACGGTTAATTCACTCCACATGAGATCGATCATTTGATAGGCCAATTTACTTGGATCTCGTATTTCTACATGTGAAATTCAAAGACAGTTGACCCAAAGCTGCTAGGCATATCATGTCGGCAACACTACCTTCTGGCTTAATATGATATCAGCTATGGCCTTTCCATGTCTAACAATTCTTCTCGAGCAATTAACGCCTCCATCCAGAATGTTACGTACCACGACGTTCAGCGAACAAATAATTGAAACTCTAACTCGATTCAAAAAAATAGTCGAGTTACTCGACTCGAAATTATTCTTTAGTCGACTTTTGACCTAGTTGCTCACGAATAGCTTGATAGGGCTTTAAGTCATTTATGGTTTTAATTTATGTTATTCAAGTTACCTACCGTCGCCTGATAAAATTCAGACAAAAACTTGTGTGAGATGGTCTCATGGGTCAAATTTTGTGAGACGGATCTCTTATTTGGGTCATCCGTGAAAAATTATTACTTTTTATTGTGAAAATCGGTAGAGTTGACCCGTCTCACAGATAAAGATTCGTGAAACCG
>NC_133322.1:1517744-1518250 GCF_012295235.1 Primulina huaijiensis
TCGACATGTGCATCTTTTTGATTCAAGGTCCACAATGGCAGAATGACCACGACTCCTAACATCAAACTCCAGGCGTCCTAATTGAAAAACTTGCATTCATTGGGCATCTGTGAACCTGCTACGAAGAATCCCCTCGATCGTTGGGGTCAAGTTAGTGTTACTTGCAATTGATGCGTGGCGATATCGGGCAAACCAAGATGAGGCCAGTTTCTGTAGAGAATCTAATAGTGCAATGATTGGCAGCTTCCTTTCTTCAAGTAATCTAGCATTGATCGACTCAACCCCGTTTGTCGTCATAATATTGTAACGGGTCTTCGGACAATACGCTCGAGTCCATCTATCAAGTGAGTCTCTCTCGTCCAAATATTGCGCTGCCTCAGGATATCTATTCCTAAAATCATTGTATGCATTATCAAACTCGAAAGTTTTATAAATTTTTGCAATGTGCAAAAACATTTCGGTTGCACCCTTCTTTTTGCATCTAGTCTTCATGTTTTGGGATAAAT